>NW_022145884.1:20948-54061 GCF_002938485.1 Sitophilus oryzae | reverse complement strand
ATTATTATAAGATTTAAAACAAATCGTATTTTTAAATTTCAATCCAGGGTGTCATGGTGTTGTTAAAAACACTAAGTTTTAATCAAGGAGCCTTGGAAAAATAGCGTTTGATCGTCTAATGGGTTTCGTCTCTGGTCTAGGCCGGTTAAAAGATGTAAATCGCTTTAATCATACATATGTCAATTTTTTTCAAATGGGACAAGGGTACTATTAGCATATTTGAAAAAGCATTATTTTATGAATATATTGATACCACATACTTGGTATTTTTTTTTGTTTTCTTTATTACAAATTAAACTGCGTAATTTCATACTAACCATATGGAAAATGTCAAAAGTTGACATATGATATGTCATTCTATTGAGAGTGTCATTTTCATCGAACAAAGTGGAAATATACCGAAGGTGCCGTTTAAAAAATTAAAGTTTTTTTTTTTTTGTAGTTATTTCCGGTGAAGTGACCAAAACAATTGAATGCGTCAATCAATCCTACTTATGTCATATACTAACATATACTAAATCTTGTTTTTTTATTTGAAAATATAAAAAAATTATGGGATGAGCCATACTCTTGGGACGCACCCGGTATAAAAAAAAAAACATAAAAAAAAAAAAATGTAGTTTTCATTTTATCCACTTCCTATCGCCTTCCTTGCTTTAATGGAACAGATTTATGTTTTCTCTAATCTACATAATAAGATACGACTTAACCAGAAAAAATTACAACAATCATATTTTTTTTCTCCTGTTTATATTCCTGATCCTGTTTTGATTAATTTTAGGGGTTGTAAATGTTGACTAAAATTAATAATTTATTATCACTCAAAAATTACGTAATTTCAATTATAGTTTTCTATAACGTGTATTTATTATTTTATCCTGGACTCTAAGACGTTTTTTCTAAACTTTTATTTAAAAAACCTGTCCGAAATCTAATAAAATATAAAAAGTTTAAATACGATATATTTTAATTTAATTATAGCTTCATTAAAATAAAAAAAATACCCGGCTATGATACGGAGAGTTCAGGTGTACTTGAGAAACGAAAGACAGTGTTGTGTTTCTCGGCAGAGTCGTCAGGGAACGACTTAGAACGACCGTTACGACGAAGACAACCTATCTATCGCACTCGTTAGAGCCTAAAACAACAACACAACAATAACAAGAGAGTGTCTGACCGAATGTTCCAGCTATTTATGAATGAGATGCTCAGTCTATATTTAAGTCTATGCACCGTACACTGCAAGTTTCATTTCTATGCTCAAGTCATGATTGTGAAAACCATGTCTTTAATTTCCAGAATACTTTGAGGCGCTGCTGTGCTGAATTAGTGGAGTCGATATTGGCTTTTCCGAAATCAAAACTACTGAGGTAAATGAATTCCGCTACATATTCCAATAGTTCTTCTCCGATTTTATAGCATTGTTGTGAACTTCCGGGGAGTACATGATTTTAGTTTTGTCGATGTTTAGCTTAGGGCTCAAAGCCCTCGTATGCCCAGGTATACATAATATGTGTTCAACATTTCATGTAATTGCTGTAACGTTTTTGCAACTCGAGCGCAGTCGTCAGCGTATTGAAATTCTGTGATGAATTTTGTACGTGTTTTTGCCTCAGTCTTTTATGTTGAACAGATAAATATGACATATGTTTGTTATTCTTAGGGGTGTCACAGTAGAGCCATCTGGGATATTTACTTAATTTTTATTAACTACGCTAATTCTTCTATATTAAATCACTTTGATAAACAAATTTGAAATGAGTCTGCAAGAAATTCTTAAAGGTCTAAGTTGGAAGGATGATGTGCATTTGTCTCTTTTGTAATGGTTGTACCTAATATCTACAGGGTTGTCACTACATACGACACGGAGTATTTTTATGGCAAACGATGAGATTTTTTTGGCTAAATTAAAGTTTTGGGTTCGATGAAGGACTATTAATTTAAAATAATTTGAAGATACAGAGTGTCCCAAATAAGTAAAAAAATATCGTTAGTATTTTAAATGGAACACCCTGTAAATTATTACATTTTTACTTTGCTGATTAAAATAAATTGATTAAGATTTATTATACTTAAACCTACTGTTTTTGAAATATTTTCAATTTTGTGAAATTGCAGTGTAATCTCTTTTAGGCTTCATCAAGGGTATCAATGTTTTTTAATACTAAATATTTACTGAAGTTTATTTACTGACTAGTTATTGTGTTACAATAATAAAAATAATACTAATTATACAGAGTGTCTAAAATTTATTTTAAATAATTATTAGCTTCAAACGGCAATAACTTTGTTTAATTTAAATGGAACACCCTGTATGTTTTACGAGAATCAGATGCACAATTTAATTGTTCATCAAATTATATTATATCTTTATATAATTAATAATAAAAAAAAAAAAAAAAAAATGCATTTTCTTGTAATTTAGAACTTATTTATCATTATATCATGGACTATTGACATTTTAGATTATTTTTAAAGATGTACCAAATTTTTAAAGAGCACAGATACTAATATTGTCGATATAATCCGTTTATTCCACAAAACATAAAAACTGTTTAAATATTTAGTTAAAAGAGGACCAATTAATATGATCTTAGTATTCAAACTACATTAACTGACTGTTTGCGTTGATTGACATTGATAATAATTGCTCCAAATACTAAAAACTGAATTTTTGTATGGGCATTGGACAGTGTGGATAAAAGTAACACCTTAAAAATGATATTTCATTTTTTAATAAATGCTTATTTATAACAACAAGTATTTGTTTTGATAACTTATTATTATATTGATTTCTGACTCAAAATCCACATTTATTTATAATAATTTATTAACGAACACAATTAAGTACCTATGTCATTAATTAGTATATGGCGGAAATAATATATTTAATTAATGGTATACTCTTTATAAAGATTTTAAATAGTTTTCTTTTTAGTATTGCCAATGGGCTACAGGTATTATCATTCTGCTAAAACGATAATATTACTAGTCTGTACATTTGTACATTTGTTGCTTTAAAAACAATCTAAATGGATAGTATTCCATGGATATATTGATGTAAATGATATCTAAATTATAAGAAATGCATTTTCTACGAAAACTTGAAGGGATAGGTAAAATGGTATAATACAATTCTGATAGACAATTTAATTGTGCATCTGATTCTCCTAAAATATACAGTGTATATTCCATTTAAATTAAAGAAGTATTGCTGTTTTGAAGCATTAAATATTTAAAATAAATTTTTGGACACTCTGTATAAGGTAGTATTATTTTTATTATTGCAACACAATAACTGATCAATAAATAAACTTCATTAACATTTAGTATTAAAAACATTAGATAAATTTTGGAGAAATGAAGCTTTTAAATTTTTACTGCAATTTCACAAAAATTGAAAATATTTCAAAACGGTAAGGTTTAAGCATAATAAACCTTAATCAAATTTACCTTTATTTTGCACCGTAGAAACTAAAATGTAATAATATACAGGGTAAAATAAAAACACTAAATCACCACAATACACCAAAACACTTTTTTACTTTTACACTGACGCGCGTTTCGCTAACTATAGCATCATCAGCAGATGATTATAAACTCAAAAAAAAAAAAAAAAAAACACAACTTTGATATTTTTTATTTATTTGGGACACAAAAAAAAATAAAAAATATTTTAAATTGTAGCCTATTAGTCCTTCAACGAACCCCCAAACTTGTTAAATTTGTAAAAATCTCATCGTTTGACTACAATACCGTGTCCGTATGTGGTGAACAACCCTGTATACAGACAGAGAAAAAACTTAAAAAAGGAATTTTTAATTTTATTTTTCTAGAAGCTCAAAAGTTTGTGCTTTTAATTACTGAAGTGTATTGCAATTGTATATACCTACACAAGTAAAAAGTTAGACCTAGTGAGTTTTTCCAAAAAAAAGCAACAGTTTAGAATGTTCTTGATATACTTCATATACCTCTTTAAAAATTAAGTATTTTTGTTTATTACAACCTTGTACTCAAGAGCTGCTGAAAGGCTCGTGTTCCTGTAGATTCTCAACTCAAATGTTTTTGCATAAAAAAATATTTTATTTATATTTTCTTAAAAGCGGTGATATGTCCAGAATAAGAGTATTAATGTGTATAGATCTTGTAAAACAGTTAGGTATAAAAAATATCTATACCTATGTGGCGGATTCATCTCCCCAAAAATCTTTTATATTTTTAAAAAAAAAAAAAAAAAAAAAAATCTACAAAATAAATAGTTATTGTAAAACAAAAATAACTATTTTATTTTGTTGGATTTTCTTGCAGTGCAGTGGCGAAATACCCATAAGGGATTTTTTTTGGAGGAATTAGGAATATACTTCGCCGATGAATTTAATATATTACATATATCAATATAAGGACTGAAGATACAGGTATAGAGAGTTTTTACTGTTTTTGTACCGTTTGATGATAAAATAAAACAACATAAATTTCTAAACGACTTGTGTTATTCATTGCACAAAAAATAGTAAAACAAACAAGATATATACAATATGTTACAAAACCTAAATATAAAAATTTGCGAGATCTAGTTATTAGTAAATATGTATACAGGCCAAGATGCTAATAAAAATGATCTTTATATTATATATATCTAGAAGGCATTAAATATTAAAATTAAGAACTATAATAAATAAAAAGAAATAAAAAAAAAAAAAAAAAAAAAAAAAAAAAAAAAAAAAAAAAAAAAAAACTTATAATAAAAATTTTGAGGAAAAAAGTTACTAAAAAAAATAATTTTTAATATTCTTTATATATAAGTACTAAATTATAAATACTGACTTGTTCATTATAAAATATATAGTAATCAACTTATTCAAGGTTATTGTAAATCTTATATCAACCACAAAAAATATATTAAAAAGTTGTTTTTCAATGAGGATGGCGAGAATCTGTAAAATTGTATTATATAGATACTAGTACATGCGGTACCCATTTGGTAAAAAATGTACATGTACTGCCAAACAGCATTTTACCGCTGACTGCCAATGACTGCAAAGAAGATTGCCAATGACCAATGACTCCCGTATAATTATAGTCGACTGCCTTAAGGCTGATGCCAAAGACTACCAGCGACGGCCAAGACAATGTATGTACATGTAATTATTCCAACAGTGAGACGCTCCTTTCGAGTACCTACACTAAAATAATCACATACATCATAATTTCATTTTTGGTCACTTCCCATTTTACCAGAAATTACTACAACTTTTGATTTTTAAATGGCACCTTCGGTATATTTTTAATCTATTTGATAGAAAATTATATTCTGAATAGAATGACATAATATCATATCACTTTAACATTTTATCGCTTAAAAAATCGTATTTTAAATTTCAATATAGAGTGCCATGGATGTGTGTTAAAAACATCAATTTTTAATCATGAGCATTGGAAAAATAGATTCATCGTTCAACATGTTTTCTTCTGGGCCGGTTAAAAGATGCCCAAATCATATTTTATAATCTATCTCAATTTTTTCAAATGGAACAAGGGTGGCATTAGCATATTTGAAAAAGTATTTTTATGAATAACGGTACCACACACATGGTATTTCGAGTTTGAGAAATTGACATAATATGTCATTCTATTCAGAGTGT
Organism: Sitophilus oryzae; assembly: GCF_002938485.1. Classification (NCBI taxonomy): domain Eukaryota; kingdom Metazoa; phylum Arthropoda; class Insecta; order Coleoptera; family Curculionidae; genus Sitophilus; species Sitophilus oryzae. The sequence continues at coordinate 48,419 of NW_022145884.1, read as the reverse complement.
CATTTTCATCGAATAATGTAAAACATACCGAGGGTATCGTTTAAAATCAAAATTGTAGTCATTTCCGGTGAAACAGGAAGTGACCAAAACAATTGAATACGTCAATCAATCCTAATATATTTCATATATTACCCTGCCAAAGACATCTTTATATCTGAGAAATGTGGGTCGGTTATAGGTGAGCCACTTTGAGCCTCACCTCGGTATAGGTATTATAAAAATTGTGTTGAAATGTACAGCTTGTTATACAGAAATGTTGAACAAATATAAAGACAATAGTATAGTAAAGCAGTATAAGAGTATATCTGTAGTCAATTCGGATAGTAGTGAAGAACGAAAAAATATTTACAAAAATGCAAGACAAAGTTTCCTTAAACAGTGTCAACAAAAGTGTAGTAATTTATTTTATTTTCCAAAATGTGTACGGTGAAACCTCTATAAATGCATCTACATAAGCATGTTAAATATTATATTTCATGTGGAGACAATATGTGAATTGTTAATAGGTAAGAATATTGTACAAACATAAAAAACTTTTTTTAAAAAAAAAAAAAAAAAAAAAAGTTATATATTTATAATTTCACAAACAATAATATATCTATATTTTTATTTTAGTTTCATATATCTTTCAATACAAATGTTTAATAAAATATTCTAATAGAATAATGAAACTCGTGTAATAATTCTAAAATATACTTTTTTTCTTACTACAAAAATACAAAATGATAAGTAACATGACGAGTAAAAATGTATACATATTGTTAACATTATTTAATTTTAACTCATTTCTTTATTTCTGACTTAAAATGTTTTCAAGAAAAGCATTTTAGCAAGGGGTGTATCACTTGGTTAAAAAATGTAGGTGCATGTACTGCCAAAGTATCATTTTACTGCCAAGTGACTGCCATTGACTGCGAAGAAGACTGCCTACGTCTGCCATATAATTATAGCCGACTGATGCCACCGACTGCCGTTTATTTAGTACCAAAAAATGCGCAATTCCAACAGTGAGACGCCCCTCGCATTTAGTAATCTCTGATACATGTACACATGCATATCACAAAACATTGTTTCTCTGATATACTAAATCAAATAGAAAATTACCATTGCGGAAATAGTGAAAAAAATAAAATTCAAAAACGGAGAGTCTATAGAATCAAATCAATTCATTAGAGTATTGAATATTTTTATGGATATTTTTCTCAAATCACTTGATATTCCTTCCTATTTCTAATAGTCCCTGTGCTTTTGACCTAATCGTCAGCTGTCACTGAATGTGGAAAACTTTGGTAATTATTTCGGGAATCTATCAAGTAGATTATTATTTTAGTTTTGGTTATTTCCGACTGACTACAGAAACATATTTAGTGAGTGTGTATAAAGTAGAGTAATATCCGATTAATCTAGTGCAGAAAAAATAGTCGACAAAAGTGAGCATTTTGTTCCTTTGTGTATAGCGTCTTTCTTTGGTATCATACTAAATAACAAAAAAACACCTAATTCTAATATTGCTAATTTTGATATAGTACATCTCAATTCTGTTCCCGACTTTCCGATGCTACGTCATCATCTTGCTGACTTAAACTACCAAAAAGCGACGGATGGTAATAATTAAAGTAAGGAAACAATTGTACTTGACTAGAGTATTGCTGACATAAACTCAGCATCGACTCCTGTAACATTTTAGGGTATTTCTGTCCCATAGATTTATTGAGCTGATCGTATACAAAGAACTCGTTCTTTCCAGCTTCTGGAAAGTAGCTAGGTTTTTGATATAGAGCTGGCTTTTGTTGAAGGAAGATAGGAATGTCGTCTTTAACTAATACTTTGACTGCCACCTTCCTGGCGTTGGAGTTGAGTAAGTTAGATTCTTGCATTTGGAGCTGTTTCCGCTTGGTCTTGTATCGTCGGTTCTGGTACCATATTTTAACCTGCAAAAAATATAATTTGTTAATTTCCTAAATGTATTTATTTTCATTAATATAAGATAATAATAAAGGAAATGTAAAATATTTAATACTCTCTATACAAGTCCTTCGGGGTTATTTATCCTAGAAAAACTTATCTTGGTCGAAAGCAATAGAAAAATGAAATGCTATAACCATAAATGCAACTGATACCAAATGAATTTCAAATTTATCTTAATTTAAGTTACATAACCTTTCGGTCAGTCAGACTGACTGCCAAGTTAGACCAATATCAACCGCCAGAGCAAACCGGATTCAGATCAAGTTAAAATTAAATTGTTCAAATGTCATATAATAATGGCGGTAGCTGTCATGGAAGTGAGCGATTAAAAAATTATCATAAATATTTTTTTTTTCAAATGGAAACTCTCTTTTTTTATTTCACTAGTGAAAAGATTTTTCAATTCGTTACTTTTTAACTATATATGTTCGTCTACCTAAAATAAATCGTTTTTAAATTATTTAAGATTCAGTTTGAAAACGTATATTTTTCTTGATTTTATTTAGCTGCCTTTGACATTAAGTGTCAAACAGTCAATTTATTTCCATCTGTCAGAAAACGAATTATTTGAATTTCCTATATTATAAATATTGCCTGCCTTAAGAGTGCCCAAGTAGCAATAGTAATTTAAAAAGTGCCCAAGTAGCAAAAAGAAATTCTAAAAGGATTGAACTATTTTATAACAGTCGAATAGCGTTGTCTTAAGGACTGCTTGATTTTATTAAGCGTTGGTTTCGACCATTCTGTTTTTTAATAAAATTTGTCATATTAAACTATTTTCTAGTGGTTTTTATAACGTATCCTATAACGCATTAAACGATCATTTCTTTTAGTATGATGTAACACTTAATAAGACAATGCTATATGATAACAAACACATTATTTTATTAGACTCTTATACCCACCATGTAAGAGTTCTATAATATTCATATAACTAGTAGTCACAAGATCATATAACAGTTACTTAAACTTGTCTTATTAAAGTTGTATTACGTTGTATGATGGAATGTTTAATTGCGTTAAACTACGGTGCTGTATACAACACCAGTTATATAGCCTTATATGATAATATAAGGCTATATAACTGGTGTTGTTGTTATATAATAAATTGTGATTAACAAAATAAATTCGCTGTAATATCTACATTATAAAACTGGTAATGTATAATATAACTTCATTTTAAATTAAATGGTATACCTAGTTATTTATTTTGTTATTGTTGTTGTTGCAAAAGTAATATCTACGTACGAGTATAATCAATCACAGCTATTATGAATTCTGGACAAAGTTGGTAAAAAGTTAACAAACGCAGTGGTAGTTATAAAGAGCATGTAAGAAAAACTCCTCGAAATTACGGCAAATAATCCGAGAATTCCCTGACTTCTCAAAAGCCAAAATCTCGTGTTGTCTGGCTTCTTCAAAGCATTGTTGCCACGTTGATGTAAAAGTTTTACTGTAGTAATGTTTGTATTGTTTTATTGTTGTTTTTCCAAATCCTTAGGTTGCCGCTCACTCGTCGGGCACGCATGAAATGCATTGCGTGCATGAATCCATGAAAATCTGATCATGTTTGTTACCTTAAATACTAATCAAATGAGATTTGGCAACATCTATTTGTCACAAATCTCAATATGTCCAAAATAGTTCTATAGTGCCTGGAAATTCTGCGTAATGATAGATATTTATCCTATACCGTTTTATTTTACAACAAAGACTTATTTAAGGGATTCATTTATAATAAAATGGTTGCATTATAATTCGCCATGTTTAAGGCAGCATTTTTGTATGGCCTATGGCCGCCATTATATGAAGCAAAATTAAAAACATCAAAATAAATTGTAAAATGTTATTTTTGAGCAATTTTTGAACTATTCAGTGATAAGATTCCCACATACAGTAATAAAGTGTTTACTTAAATTAAAAATAAGAATTTTTGAAAATTTTATTTTATTTTATTGTTTAAATTTATATGTAAACCTTAATCGAAATTAAAGCGCTTTAATTTTTTGCCAAATACATACCTATAATCTACCAGTAAAATTTTCGGCGCAACAAAAATTGTCCCTACTTTTCAAACCCTATTAATGATTTTTCATATTACATATTTGTTGTACCTTCTGGCTCTACCCGCCATTTTCATTGTCGAGTAAAGTCTCCTTTTTAACAACCCACATCCTCTAGATTCATTTTACGACACGCTTAAAATATAATTTGCTCCTAATATTCTTCGGTAAAAATAAAATACTCTTGTACCTCGCTAAATGATCAAATGTTTTTATTGTTCTGTTTCTTAGATGTGACCACTAATACACAATAAAACTAGTTTTATAATAGTCATATAACGCTGTGTAAAATAGTTGCATAAGAGTTGTATACCTTTTTATAGAACTTCTATACTACTAAACGGTTGTATAAAATGGGCCTTTTTGGTTGTAAAGCTATCATATTACGGTCATATAGCACGTTATATGAATTGAGGTATCCTATAAAAATTATCACATAGCTGTTTATACAGCCTTTATAAAATAAAATTTGCTACTTGGGTGTATTTATAAAAATAAATATCGTATTTTCTCTCTTTAGTGATATCTAATAGTTATTAATAGATATTAATTATTAATAATAACCGTATGATCGAAAAAAAAACGGTGCAAAATTGGCTTGGAAATGATGATCGATCACATACTGCTTTTTGAACAAAGTGTCACAATATGACATGGCCAGATCAATTGTTTTCAATATCACTTGACGTTCATGGTCGTAGGCTACTCTTTAAAATGAAGAAAAATATACGCTATAAAACTAAATCTTAAATAACTTAAAAACGATTTATTTTAGATATAGGAACATGTATAGTCAAAAAGTTGACGAAACGAATTGAACAGCCTTTTCCCTAGTCAAATAAAAAAGTGGGTTTCCATTTGAAAAAAATGATTTACCTATATGATCATTTTTTAATCGCTCAATTCCATGACAGCTTCGGCCATGCATTATATGACATTCGAACAATTTAATTTTTGAAATGGATAGCCACATGTCTTCTCTTTATAGCACAGTGGCTGTGGTAATCACTAAAATTGATGTTTAGACTGTTTAGACTATACACATATTTTCGCCAGGCAGTTTTTTTCGTCCAAAAATTTTAAATATTTTTTTTCTCAAAAACGGTTAATGTCAGGTATTGAGTGTTTAATATAAAAATTCATAAAAATTTACAGAGAATTTAAGTATATAATAAAAAATGGTGACACCCATTTAAAATAAAAAAGTTGCTATATTGAAAATATTTTTAATCGATAGATCTCGTTGTAAAACAATGATGTGCAAAAAATCTCCGATCTAGATATTGTAGTTGTCTAGAAACTTCTAATGTACGCTCAGTCTGGGACACCCTGTGTATTAACCAATATCAAATAGAAGAAACAACTGCTTATAAGTACATGGGACCGAAATACGTGTAAGCCGCGATAACCAAACTTGCAAGCTCAACAGACGAATAGGACTGACTTGGGCCGCCTATGGACGATTGAAATACATTTTCAAAGGGGCACTTCCGATATGTTTGAACAGAAAGGTATTCAGTGCGAACTACCTGTTAGAACGTATGGTGCGGAGACCCTAACATTAACCAAGAAAAACAGTAAGCAAAATCAGAATAACGCAAAGAGCAATAGAAAGATGTTGGAGCTATCTCTGAGAGACAAAGTACCGAATATCGAAGTACGGGGGGTGGGGGGAGACAGAACAAAAGCCATGGATGCCATGGAAAAAATAAGTACCTACTTTGAAATGGAATTTGGCAGGGCATATTGCAAGGCTAAACGATTACCGATGGACGAAGAAAATAATAGAATGGAGACCACGACATGACGCATTCAGGAGTACAGGCCGTCCTCCAACCAACTGTAAGTAACAAAACAAAGTAAATGGATGCAAATAGCTCAAGATGGGGAGTTACGGAAGCAAACGAGAGAGGTCTGCGTCCAGCCGTGGACTTTAGTGGCTGGTTAATGATGATGATGATGACGATGAACCTTTTGGTCAGTGTATTACCGGCCGTTTTACTGAGCTGATATATTAGAGCATTCTATTCACCCGTGAAAAAGTTGGATGCAGTCAAGCGCGAGACATGGCAGCATCGGCGGTCCATTTGATAAATGGTGGCCAGATTGTGTAAATTTTCATACTTGAATTACTAAAGTTGTTTTTGTTTGATAGAAAAGCGGCTTTTATAAATTTACATTTTTCCAAGGTTCCCTGTGGACAACCCGCCTGATCTTTTCTGATATTTTACATATGAAATAGCCAAGAGAAAGAGAGCATTTTCCTCAGGGTGGTGTGCCAAACGGTCAGTTTTATAATTTGATATAATTTTGTCCAGGGATGTCTCAGAAAAACCATAACGAAGTAAATCCGTTTTAATATTATTTAGTTCAGCATTAAATGATGATTAGTCATTGCATACTTATGGTGTTAGTTCGATGATATAAACTATTTCTTAGTTATATGAGAATGGTCTGATTAAAAACTTAAATACCGCCACGTATGTGTTGATTAGTGGCAATAGATGTCCAATTTCTACTCATTAGAACATCTAAATACGGAAAGTAGAAATAATCTCAACTCAAACATGACTCATATGCATGGAACAACAGACAAAAGATCAGGCGAATAGCCAAACAAAACCGGAAACATCGAAAAAAGAGAAAGAGTGATCTATCCATAGTGACGTAGCGAGGAAGTCGCGGGCTCGTGTTCAAAATTCTTTTGGGTTCCTTGGGCTATATTTTTTTATATCTTAATAATAAAGAGAAACATCTTATATTATTATTATATATATTTGTTTCAAATAAAAGCAATTGCTATATTTCTAACATAAAACATAAAGTAGGTAAAAAAATAATACAAACATTATTTTGGAAATTTTTCTAATATGTCTTCAAGATATTTGTTCTGAATACGGTGAATAAGTTCTGATCTGTGCTTCCTATTGCAATTCTACATCGAAATAGTTGGAAAGTACATATTTCTCTAAAATTTTAAAGTTAGTTTCCGCATCCTATAAACTAGAAAATCTGTTGAATTAACTTATATCCAAATTTTTGTAAAATACATTAATTCGAAAAAATGCCCATTTGTTTCGAGGACATTTTGATTTATTTTTCATCAAAATATAGTTTTCATCGTTTAATCCGTTTAATCTTATCTTTTACTAATAAATCGTGCTGTAAATAATTCAAGATTTTCGGTATTATTTTTTAATTACGTTTCAAAATAAAAATATGGCATAAAACAGAACAGAGCAAACAAACAAAGCTGGCTCTGTATCCATCATGACAGTTATTATGAACAATTTGCAAAAAAAGCACTACAAATAATTCCACTATTTTTATAATCTTAGAAATATTCAGAATACACTCAAGATAATTCATACTTTTAACTGAAATATATTCTTTATTTGACAGTCAACTTACGACTTAAAAAAGCTAATAACTAATAAACGTGCTTACATTTAGTATTTATAGATTTGTATTCAGTTAAGATAAAAAATGAAAATAAAAAAATATCACTTTTGGCCAGGTTTATAAACCAAATACACCTATGTGCGGCCCCGGCGAGGCGGGCGCGGCGTTTGAATATGGTTTGGTTAGGTTAGGTTAGGTTAGTTAATCAGGTAAATTTCCTCTTAATTATCTACTTCCGAATCCTTCTCGCATCTCCGAAATAGCCATATACAATACACGTGATGCATATACGCAAAGTTACTCATCTGTGTATTGTTATATGGCTTTTTAGGAGGTGCGAGATGCGAGCGATATTTGAAGATGCGAGTGGTCAAGAATAGGTCCCCAGAGACGGCGCTGGTTGCCGGAAAGCAGAAACCTGCCTCCACTATGTTCGTACCCTTACTCAGAAGCCGAAGACTCAGGATCGGACTCGGAGGAGATCTTCCTCTTATTTTTTTTGCTAAATAATGTTTCTGTTTTTTGAAATGATAATTTAAGTTTGATTTTCAATATTTTTTTTTACATTTATTTTGTTTAAAAACTTGAAACCAAAGTTATTTTTATATTATAAGAAGAAAAATTTTATTTGATTTTGACTATTGACCCCACAAGAATGTATAATTTGATAATTTATGTTTATTTGTGCTTCTATAAATATAATTTGTGGTTTTTCAATTTTTCCGTTTTTTTTTCCAAGGTATGTAAAAAAACGGTAAAAAACCGTTTTTATTTTCAATTTTTCCCGAAGCGTTAAATCTCTAGTCTGGACACGGTATAATAAATCTCAACTCACCTGCGTCTCAGTCAACTTCAACGCGGCCGCCAAGTCGGCCCGTTCCGGCCCGCTCAGATACCGCTGCTGGCTGAAGCGGCGCTCCAGCTCGAACACCTGCGCGTGCGTGAACGCCGCCCGCGACCTCTTCTTTCGTCCGGCGCCTCCGGAGTCGCGCCCGGACTCGTCCGAGGCCGCGGCGGTGCAGCGATTGGTTGAGGCCGCGGGAGGTGGTGAAGAGTAGCTTGGTGGCGAAGGCGAGCGGGGGCTGGTAGACGGCGAGTCTGGAATGAACAGTGGAGGGGGTGAATGAGAGTGTGGCATAGAGTAACTAAAAGAAGAGTGTGTTTGAAAGATTGTCAAACTTGACCCATAGACAGGGTTGCCACAAGCTACACAATTGTGTAGAGGGTATCCCACTAAGAATAGCTCTCGGCTGTATCTCGGAAAGTATTAGTCGTAGAGCTTGCGGAAAAAAATATTTATAACTAAAGTGAGCATGAGAAATTGCTGGAAATTATTTTCAAGTTTGTAGAGCGGCCGCTAGAGAGCGGAACTGATATTAAAAATAAGAAAAAGGAGTTTTTACACAATTTTGCCTAGATAACGGATACTATAAATAATAGATTCATAATCTTCAGTAAATTTTGCATATTTTTTATTAGAACCATTTTCCCCCTATCTGCTAAAATAAAGTGGTGGGAAGGTTAGATCTGTTTTATTTAAGCATTAATAACTCCGGACTGATGAACGGAATCTAACAACAGGGGCTCGTTTAAAGAGCGTTTCTTACTCTATATTATAGCGTATAAACAATAATAATAAGCTGTTGAATGTAGACGCTAGGGGGCGCTGTCTTACAATTTAACAAACATTGCGCGTTTTTTCAAAAAAATTAAATGCGATAGTTTATATAATTTTAGCTGATAGTAAAGAGTAATAAAAGTTTAAAAAGTCAGCGAAAACCGCATCTTGATATCCTCTTTCAAACCGAAGATATTAGCAAAATTATAATAAATACGAAAAAATAAGCCCATAATTACCTTATTTTTTTTTAATACGGTTACAGTAGCCCTCTTGATTATGACCATTCTAATAAAAAATAAGATAGAAACGATTAGTTTATTCTAAAATCAACAATATACCAGAATACGATAATACCAGATGTATTAATATCTAATAATTAAGATATCAATGATAGTGAATAAGAAAGGACGCCTCAGTGAAGTCATGGTAGGCTTTGGAAAAAAGATGTTTTTGACGTAATAGTATAAACGTCAAAGAGTTATTAAATCAACATTTTGATAGCCTTGGCAGCGTTTTTTCTCTTTTGAAGAAAGGCATTTTTAGAAAAGCAATCAGAAGATAAAAAACGCTGTTGAGACAATCAAATTGTTGATATAATAATATTTTGAGATTTTCAGTTTAAACTATCTCTTTAAAAGCAACTTTTTTCCAAAGCTTACCATGAATTCTCTGAGGCGTCGTTTCTTAGTCACCTCTCATTGATATCTTAATTATTAGATGTTAATACACTTACTATATTATGGTATTCTGGTACATTGTCGATTTTTTGAATGAAATAATCTTTCCTATCTTATTTTTTATTAGAAAGGCCATAATCAAGAGGGCTAGGGAGGCTGTGTTAGAAAGATAAGGTAGTTAAGGGCCTATTTTTTCGTATTTATTATAATTTTGCTAAAAACTTTGGTTTGAAAAAAGATATCATGATGCGGTTTTCGCTGAATTTTTAAACTTTTAGTACTCTTTATTAGCTAAAATTACATATACTATCGCATTTAATTTTTTTGAAAAAACGCGCAATTTTTATTAAATTGTAAGACAGCGCCCCCTAGCGTCTACATTCAACAGCTTAATATTACTGTTTATATGGTATAATATCGAGTAAGAAACGCTCTTTTAAACGAGCCCCCACTTATTGGATTCTGATCAACCAGTCCGGAGTTATTAACATTTAAATATAAACAGATCTAAGCTTCCCCCACCACTTTATTTTGGCAGATAGGGGAAAATGGTTCTAACAAAAAATATGCAAAATTTACTGAAGATTATGAATCTATTATTTATAGTATCCGTTATCTAGGCAAAATTGTGTAAAAACTCCTTTTTCTTATTTTTAATAGCAGTTGCACCCTCTAGCGGCCGCTCTACAAACTAGAAAATAATTTCCAGCAATTTCTCATGCTCTGTTTAGTTATAAATATTTTTTTCCGCAAGCTCTACGACTAATACTTTCCGAGATACAGCCGAGAGCTATTCTTATTGGGACACCCGGTACTTACACATTGGCTTCAATGATTGCACAGCTACACCACAATCCCCTGAGCTACACATTTTGAGAATTTACATATTTCGTACAAAAAATAACAGCAGAACAGTAAATCAGCTGAAGTTATCTAAAAAGTTAGTACATAAAAAGTTATGTAAAAGTTAGTACATAAAAAGAAGCCGCAATGTTAACGTATACTTTAAAATTTGAACTAAGAAATATCATGTTCCATAATCAGTATTCAAGTGTTCAGTAAAATGTCAGAGTATGCACTGGGTCGTGAGTCAATGGTCAATAGACAATAGCCAAAAACGGTAAATAGACAGGATTGCTTAATTCTTTAAATAATACATAATACGTACTTTGGCCGAATTTCACTGCTCAATTACGTCACTTTAGTTCACAGTCTCACTTCCACTCGTCTGCATAGGTGAATATTATTCAATTCCTATTTCAGCATGGACTGCAGTTTCTATGGACAAATTTGGCCGATTAAACAGTCCTGAATAGTTTACAGTTTTTAGTTAACCGATCTAATTTGTCCATAAAATCGTTAGTTTCGCGGCATCAATTTTAACGTCACTGCAATCCTTGCTGGCATGACAGGAAATAAAATGGGAAATGACTAAATTGGCGTATACAAACGAGTGGAGGTGAGACTCTTAATCATGCTTTAAAATTTGGCGAACATACGTCTTATTCCATAGTTTACATTTATTGGTCTTGGATACTACACAATACCAAACATGTTTATGGTCCAGTTCTGCACAATCAAAATTGTTGTTGTGGTAATCCTGCCCATAGATAAATGAAACAAGTTTAGATTGGAAAGTGCCCATAAGGACAATGTAAATACTAAATACTATCTGGCGCTTTTGTTATAACTAGCTTTTTCCGGAATAATGTCGCCAAATATATTATTCTTTTAATTTTATATATTATTCTTTTAATTTTATAAATAAACCACAGTGTGTTGCATATAAGAAAGTCAATTTTAAATAAAGCCATGATGGTTTTTGCAGTTCACAGTTCCCACAGCTTTTTAAGTTTTTAACGCCACTTTTTCACAATTATTACTGGTTTGAGTAAATAAAACTTAAATTACAGTCACAAGATAGCAATAATTGCTTTGAAAATGGACGCTTTAAACACTTTTTGGTATTTTTACAATGAGGGCGGTTTAAATTATAAAATTTTTCGAAAATTATAAAGATTTTATAATTTTTGAAGATTCTAACTTTGACAAGAGAAAATTCTTTCTGTTCTTGTTTGCGGTTGTTCTTAGCAACCGCTATAGCAGCGCCAGATCCCGTACAACGTATGCGCCCCAAAACAATTATACGTTTAGCTTTAGCGGAAAGCCGAGCATTTCAATCTAAAGTTATTTCCTTTATCTATGACTTGACCATAATGTTGCATAGTTCTGTTAGGGCTCCAGAGTGGCGTTACCTGCTACTTGCTACCTGTCAGATCTCATGAGAAGATTGACAAGTGACGTGACAGCAAATTATTTAAACTTTGTTTTGTGCGTAGAGAACCTATGGAGAAAGTTATATCAGAGACCTTATACTTGCTTATTACGTGATTGGTAAAATGGATTGATTAAATAAAATCATGTAAAATACTATGAAGCCGATGATGTGATTTAAATACGATCCAGGAAAGTGTACCAAGCAAAGCAAATTTGATATAGAAAATCATTTCCCATCTCTTCATTTAGAAACTCTAATTCAAATAAAAATATTGAAAAAACCATAATTTCTTCTTTAATCACGATTTTTAAATTCCACTGGTAAAAGTAATAATAACTGACTAAAATATATTCATCATTAAGTAGAGGAAATTTCCATTTCGTACCACCTGAAGTGGTAAGTACCTGTGACGTTCTTCAACGAACAGACATTAGCGTAATACTTATACCAAAAATAAAACACTAAACGTAACTTAAACTATGTTTTTAATATGATATCGAATAAGCTGTAGAGTGAATTGCCCTCTTCAAGCCAATATATGCACTTCACATGTTAAGAAAAAGTACTACATAAATAAAGTAACGAGAAAGAAAACACATTTAAAGCCTTTTCATTTAAATTATTTGTGCAAAATAACATGTGCGATATTTCATTGAATAAAGTGATAGGGAGTACACGAAAAAGTTCCTATATAATTATTCTAAAAGTGTTGGGAAGTGTAATTTATAAAAATTGTAAAAAAATTAAAAGGTATATATTTTGATATTTCCAAAAGGTCTATAACTATTATAATTTATTACTCAAACTAATAAAACTTTTTAGGTGAATTCAATTACGGTAGCGAGCATAGTTTTAAGCAACGGTTTTGCTAGTGGGAATATAACTGGGGCTATTTAGGCTATAACGAATTTTTTTAAACGTACATAATTATAATTTTAGAAAATGTTCATAAAAAAATTAAGCACTGGTTGGTTAAAAAAAAATGAAAACCGTTATAATATTGATCAAATTATATTTTATCCCCTCATAGTAAAAACCTATTTAATTTTTTGATTATCTAATAGGAATAGGCAAGCTATAAAATATGTTCCAGGAGAATGTTATTGAATGTTATTACTTTTCCTATCTTATGAAATCGCACCCATCAACCACTCAATTACGCCCTACTTTACGTAATAACATTTTTTCGGTAATTTTATTAACATTTGATATTGTTAGAAGTTACAACACAACGCGATGCCCAGTTCGGGTTCTTTTTCACTTAAATTGGAAATTCGTACCTGAGAAGTATAGAATTTTAATAACTGCACTAGTAAAAACCAAAATATTTAAATATTGTGATTTTATCACAATATTGAGATCTTGATTTCAATATTATTTAAATTAAATAAAGTGGGCGAACAGTTGTGATTTCTGCCATATGGGGCGCTGCTGTCGGAATTTAAAAACATTGGTTGAAATGCATCAAGCCTATATGTACATATATGACACCTCATATAACAAATAGTGACCTCTGTCTATAGAGATAGAAGTCAATATCTGGGACTTGAAGTGTCCCATGTCACGCATCTTTATAACTTATTTGTAATAATTGATATCTACTGTAAATCTGTGGCATATTAGATATTACAGAATAGAAATTCAATGGAAAATAGTTAAGAAAATTGCATAATCAAATCTGAAAATATGTTGAAATATATAGAAAACACTTAAACATGAGCAAAAATATAGAAAACAATTTATTGGTCTCAATCATTGAGAAGAAAGAAGATTGAGAAAAAAACACTTCATTTCACCGTTAGCCGGTACGAAGTGAGCTGGCTAATCTAGTCTTGAATAAAAATGGCCAATGAATTGAATGACCTTGGGATGAAAACATACAAACACTTAAAAGTTGAAGTGGGATATCTCCCCAATCACCGTATAGGCTAAACATAACCCCGACTAAAATGGGCTGGTCACGTATGCAGAATGCAAGAAAACCGCATACCAAAATCACTATTTTACGGTGAGCTTGTAGATGGTAAGAGGAGGCCGGGTGGACAACTCAAAAGCTACAAGGACATTTTCCACGAAAACTTAAAGGGGATTAACGTGCAGAATGAGTGGGAATAGCAGCTCACAATAGAACTCAATGGAGAAGAATTGTAAACTCAGTTAACAGCGAGAACCAAAAAGTTAAGAGGCAACAAAGCAATGAGATTTCTGAATGTCCGGAGTGCGGTAGACAAATAAGACCACGTATTGGGCTTTTCAGTCACAGAAAAGCTCATGAAAGAAAACGCCTTGCGTGACCATCTTCTGATACGTGTCAAATACTCGTCAGCGAGTAATGGCAGTATGTATGTACAGTACGTTTGTCCGTTCTGTAGCTACGGGGTATCCGTGAGAGGGGAAACGATATTCTCTCGATGTTTTTCGTAAAAAATTAGACGACGCGTCCCATCAATAAAAATTCGACAAATTTGCAAGTAGCCAATAAAATGAGTGGGCGGAGAGATTTGCGGTGACGTACTCGTCAAGTCGACGTATAAAATATATTGCTGTTTATTTAAATGTTTTTTGTCCGCATTCCTTTCATAGACACAGATCCAGCAGACGTACTGTATGTATGTATAGGCTAAAAGAAAATTTAATATATAAATCAATAAAAACATGACTACATTTTGAAACAATTCAAATGCGAAACTAATTTTATATTATAGGCAGAATTCATTAGACACCAACTAAAAATTTTAATCATACCATTATCATCTAAGTGAAGATGAAAAAGAGGCAATGATTCAGTGACAAGTGTTTGGTTGCTATGTATACCGCGTCGGCATTTCTCGCCTTGGGTGTGGATTTTCGAGTGTACGAAGAGTACGGTGAATAAGCTCAGTACAATGAGATGTACTGAGTAACGAAAGACGAGCAAATATTTTTCCTATCGCATGAAATCTAGCGTCTTATTAAGTGGATATATAATAAAAACTTTGCATTTTTCTCTCTCTGACTTACTAGATCACTAGACTCTTATACATGAAGCTATCAGCGCAAAAACGGTCTAACCCCAAAAAACTTGTTCTTTCAACCCCAAAAATTCATGTCGAAAACTCGAAATAAAATTTAGTGACAATAACGCTACTAGTTTAATTTTCGAACAATATTTTGATATGCTGCAAATATTTGCCTAAAGACCTAATGAACTAAAATTTAGACATAAAAGTATATGTCAAAATAAAACACTAAAATCACCACAATACACCAAAACACTTTCACTTTTACACATGTTAGCATCATCAGCAGATGATTGACAGATGCTAACATGGTTAGCGAAACGCGCGTCAGAGTCAATCTGCGATAGTCCCGTTGGTTTAAAAATAAATGGCATTCCAATTAATAATATCCGATATGCGGATGACACAGTGATATTGGCAGACAATGCAAATGATCTCCAAATCCTTCTAAATAAGGTTAACAGTGAAATTCAAAGACTGGGTTTAAACATTAATACTACAAAAACTAAATTTATGGCTGTTAGCAGAAACAATATTCCGAACACCAGAATTTACTTAAATGGAGAGGTCATCCAGCAGGTCACACAATTTAAATATTTGGGATGCATGGTTAACGAAACGTGGGATCCAGATCAGGAGATCAAATGCAGGATCGAACAAGCAAGATCTACTTTTCTGACACTGCGAAGATTTCTCACAGATAGAAATTTGAACTTCGGCCTTAGATACAGAATGGTGAAGGGCTATGTCTGGTCCGTTTTATTATATGGTGTGGAAGCATGGACACTGAAGGTAGCAACAATAAACTGAATTGAAGCCTTCGAAATGTGGACCCTACGACGAATGCTAAGAGTGCCCTAGACCGACCGTGTGAGGAATGAAGACATTATCAGAAGAGCTAGTCTGGAACAACGTGAACTCTTCCAAATCATCAAGAAGAGGAAAATAGCCTATTTGGGACAGATACTACGTGGAGAACGCTATCACTTTCAGCGTCTGATTCTCCAGGGTAAAATAGAGGGGGGCAAAAGGGGAATAGGTCAAAGGAAGCTATCCTGGCTGAGAAATATTTGTCATTGGACAGGCATACAGGACTTCCAAGCACTCCAAGTCGCTGCAGTTAACAGAACCATCTGATGAGGAAGAAAAAGATGAACGCCTACGCAGGAATCTGCACGGCATGCGGCACCTTAAGAAGAAGATGTGGGAGCACGTTAATAAATTGTATTTTTACTTCCTTTAAACTTTATTTGTCTTATGAAAAACTGCTTCAATAAACAATAGACGAGACAATCATCCCAAATATTCCACAAAATAAATTCCTATGTAACTATGCAAATAAGAACCTCATTTCGAAGCAGATCAAACAAGAAACGGAAGATGCGGAAAACGCAGTAAATGCGGCAATAATAATAGATCTTCTTATTCGTCTATTTTATCTCTTCTCTTCTATTAGTACAGTCATTTTGAGGACTATAGTAATAGTTATAGATGAATGATAAAAATAATTAATTAACAATTAAAAACTTTAAAGATTATTAATAACAAAATAATAACAATGATAATTTTGTTACTATAGATACTCCTGCCAACACAATACCTGTAAGAATCATTACCTCTAATAGCTTTTTCGATCATGCAGAAAGTCCATTATTATAGTTCCTCATTATAACACGGTCGATGTAGATCCATGTCGCTAATGTGTCCGATCTGAAGAAAAAGTAGCTTTTGTTGGTATAGAAACGGCGGCAATTACGAAAATTGAGTAACCCAAGTGTCAAAAGCTTTTAGCTTAAAAGCAGCTCGCGAGGATCCGGTGGTAGTCGGTGTCGTACACCGATTTTATAATAATAGCGGTCACGCCAAATCGCGGCCTTTGGCGGATGGTGGCGTGTAAAATTTGTCGAAGCACGTCATTTGTGGATTTCTTTAAATTATTTTTCTATATATAGTGTGATATAAGGTGAAAACAATACAACAAAAGGAATATAACCTTGAGTTCTAATAAAACAGGCACTTGGTTATTTTGTTACATAGTTATATATTTTTACATAGTTATTTTGTTCCACTTATTTCTATCTTTGCCTTTATTCGCCACTCATTAACTTTTATCCTTCTCAAGTCATTTTCAAAATCTTTTTTCGATCCGGTTCTCGGTCTACACCTCCTTCTCTTTCCACCTATTTTACGTCTCATTATCATTTTAGAAACTATTGTTAATCCATACTTTCAATATGTCCTAGTCATCTCAGTCTTTGTGCTTTTGCTATTCATGTTATACTGGGTGCACGATATAGTTGCTTTATTTCTTCGTTTGTTCTTCTAGTCCACCATGTTGTTTATCTTCTTTTCTCCAAAAATGTTTCACAGTATTTTCCTTTCCCAAATTTCTAGCTTCGAATTTTCCGATGCATTGAGGGCCCACGTTTTACATGCATATACTACATATACTACTAATGGCCATACCATATTTTGTCGTACAGACTTTTTAACTTCTAGAAATGTTTTGCTCTAGAATTTTTTTTTAACTCTTAATAATTCTCTGTAGTGCGCTTCCACATCTATTTCCTGTCATTATTGTTGACATAATTTCCTAGATATTATGTTAATGTATCTACATCCTCAAACTGGTATCGTTTCAGCCTCTCAAAATTTATTTGTAAACATGTTCAAAACAGGAACATAAAAATAGATTTATTACTTATCAGTCTAATATATAAATATAGCAGGGTCATCGTAGATGTAGATTTCAGTCGTTTATGGCTAATGGCTTGAGGTCTCTTATCACTCAAACTTGCTTAGAGTGGGCTTGGTCTTGCACTAAAATCAAAACCAACACCAAAACCGACAAGGGCAGGGCTTACGCAAAGCCAAGAACCACCATATAAGACTTTTTTATTTTTACATTTTTATTGACATCTCATTTTGCATAGATAAAAACTAAAAAAATATGAAATTTTTATTTACTTTTATTACCCTTACTCCTATAATTTATTAAATAAAAAAATCATCATACAAATATTGTTCCATTACATAAAGTTTCATTTGCATTAAGTTGCTTGAATAACTAAAAACTATGCTGTCTATATTGTCCAAATACACTGTGGTACTAAATGCAAAATGGTCGAGTTTCAACAGCTCATGTAGAACATATCCAGCATTTTGGTCGCTGTTTAGGAGTCGCTTTTTGCTGTCAGGGGTAGTTTTCAGAAATTTGGCGCGATTGCTAGCTGCAAAATAGTCTACAGTTAAAATGCGGCAATTTTGCAGCTAATAGTTTGTGTCAAGAAAACCTATGCTATCCATTAGTTATTTTCCTGCTTTAGGCGCGATTCCCACTATAACGTACCGTCACGTTACAACGACGCGACGCGACGGCGACGTTACAGGTAGTGTGAATATGTTCATTGTTGGCCATTTAAGATTATTTACCTGTGGCCGGCGGCAAATTATTTGACTTTTTATTATCTAAATAAAAAATGAAAGTTCCCATCTGTCAATTATAAGTGTGGAACCCTGTGGACCCTGTGGAATATCCCCTGTGCAATGGACCCTGTGGAATATCTTAAGACAGCAAGGAATTTAAAAATTATTTAATCGTCTAGATACATCCTTTCTCGATAGTTTGCTTTTTGGTTCATCTAAATAGCTTTATTTTTTGAGATATTCGCTTTTGCAGAAGACACTAACAGTTTTTCGTAATTTTTGCTTTAAAACCATGTCTTTGCTTTTTGGTCCTAGTCAACAGATCTAGTAAGTTGTGGTCCCAAAGCAGGCCTTCTTGACATAAGATTTGCTTCGTTTAATCTTCTTCGTTAACCTTAGGTGCAATTCATTATTGTAAATTTGAAAAGCTGGCAAACGGCGCGGCGGTTTCTTAGTGGTAAACTTACAATTAGTAAATTGTGGTAAAGTCAATTGTCTCGATTCAAAGTCCTCATACGAAGGTTCCTCGACGTCTAGCATATGAACTTCTCTCGAGGAAGCGACTGCACTGTACTTCGTGCAGATCTAAATCTGTTAGCGACATAATTTTGATCTCTATGAACTTCAGTTAAAGGAACTACAGTAGATACAACTTCTGGACTTAAAACTGCTAGAGTAAGTGCCCAACAGCCAGCAGACAATAATAATATGATTTTTCAATAACAGTGACATTACATAAATTATAAATACTATTTCATAGGTCTGTTGACTGGAACCAAAAGCAAAGGCATGGTTTTAATGAAAAAATTACGAAAAAATGTTAGTGTCTTCTTCAAAAGCGAAAATGTCCAAAAAAATATAGCTATTGTGATGTACCAAAAAGTAAACTATCGAGAAAACATGCACCTAAATGATAAAATAATTTTTAAATTTCTTGCTTTTTTAACACTCCACAGGGCGCGGGCGTTTCAAACTTCAAACAACAAAATAACAACATTTTGTGTTTCCTCGTTTAAGTGGCAGATGGGAAGTTTAATTTTTTATTTAGAAAGAGATACTAAAATCTGGGTTGTTAATTAAATAACAAAGTTTGTAACTTTTTAATTTGTAATCCGATTTTTTTGTGATTATGGTATTAGTTCATAGAGAATTTCTTTGCATTATTTTTTATTATTATAATGGCTTATATATTTCGGTTAGGTGAGATTATACCGGGGTAACTCAAAACTTTGTTTTTTGCAATAAATTCAAAACACCCTATGGAAAAATGGGACGGACATTTTGGATTTGGAAAAAACACTTTCCTATTATTTTAGATGTATACCTAATATTTCATTTTTTGAATTATCCTATTATCTCTATTATTTTATGAGCTACACATTTTTAAATAAAGTACAGATATTTTTACAATCTTGAATTTGTTGAAAATGGAATTTATACTGGTGCATGATAATGCCAGGCCCCACGTTGCGCGGTGTAACGTGTTAGGAGTACGAGTAGTTAACGAGTACCCGAATGAGGTTGGACTACGAACATTGGAATGGCCTCCTTGTAGTCCCGACCTCAGTCCAACCGAACACTTATGCGATGAACTTAAAAGAGCTGTTCATCGTCGTCCTATTCCACCACAAAGTTTACAAAAGCTATGGATACCATTAACTGAGATTCATCGGTGAATGCTAGCCTTAGCTCATGTAAAGGGTTTTCTTGATCTATGGCTTGATATTCATCATACTATAGATCAAGAAAAAATAACTACCCCTATTCATTCATTCGATACGTGGAAGACCTCGAGTTGTTATTGCTACGAGAGGTGGACATATAGACGTTATTAAAATTATTATAAAATTATTGTTTCTGTCAATAAAAGAATATCTGAAATTAATACTTTGCTTAAAAATGTGTAGCCCATAAAAGAATAGAGATACTGGGATAATTCAAAAAATGAAATGTTAGGAATACATCTAAGATTACAGGAAAGTGTTTTTATCCAAAATGCCCGTCTCATTTTATCCATAGGGTGTTTTGAGTTTATTGCAAAAAAACTCACCTAAACGAAGAATATAAGCCATTAAAATAATAAAATATAATGCCAATAAATTTATCTTGACTCTGATACCATAATCATAAAAATCGAATTACAAAATAAAACGTTATGAAAGATCAAACTTAGTCAAATTTTTAATGTGGCGGAATTTTGTGCCGGGGAGTATAGTTAAAAACAATATAGTTAAACTAATTTACCTATATTTGTTCGATGAACTTTGGACATGTCCAGTGCAGACTCTTGCAGTTCCTCATCGTCTTCAATTTTCTGTCCACATTTCTGATTCAAAATATCGTTTATAGAAAACGGCGTCACCATTTTGGCGAGGCATGGATTTCACTTTAAGTAAATTGACACACCACCTCTTCCATTATTAATTTCCTTAATTTTATAAAAGTCTCTAACGCGACGTAAGAGCCCTAAAACTATTAGAACTCTTTTGCTTTTCTTTGAGCGACGTCTGTAATAGAACTAGCGGACCGGCCTCAATGAAACGACTCGACACACCACTCGCGTGGGCTAAGTAAATCACGGTCTGACAGCTCTCGCTCTAAGCCACGCGTTTCAGCATTTTTCCTCTTTGTCTGTCAACATATTTTAAGCCGGCCGGGGGGTGGAGCTTAAGGAATCGAAGAAAATCTGTCGTATCGTCAAGAAAAGTTTTGATTATTTCCCTAAGCTGACTTCCATTGATAGATTATTTTTAGTGATTTTAAAGGATAGGAGAGTCTCAGCTAATCCGGCTTTTTGATTTCGTTATTGATTGGTTTAGATTCCTTGGGAAAATGAGGCGAAATTGTTTATTGGCCAGTCGTTTTCGATTTCTTTCGAATTATGTTGTTTTTTTTTTATTTGCCGGATCGTTACGGTTCTTTGGATATACGGAGTGAGTCAAAATATCTAGAACGATAATTTTAAGCATTTATTGACCTTACTGGGATACATAATAACAGATATTATTATTACGGCTGGTACCCGCTAATTATAGATCTGTTGAGACCCTATTTTTTGAGTTATAACTCAACACACAGTCTCAGTACTTTGACAAAAGCCAGTATGTGAAACGGTTTTTTATAGAGGTTAGTTCTCCATCTCCGATATCAGTTGTATTAAAGTTTATGGCACGAATGATTTGTAAATCTGGTGCATTCTACTTCATTGAAGAGGTATTTTAGTATTTCTCCATTTAACCCACAGGAATCTGCATTGGCCGTTATTGTTTAGAAGCTGAAATCTATTGAGAATTTGGTGAGGTAGGCAATCTCCACCCATTAGAAGCCCAGTGACAATCCAAAGATTTTTTTTTTTTTTTTAATGATATTTTTGAAATGTTGTGCTACCGGAGAATTCTAAAAATTTCTTCGAGTGCCTTAAACCGTTGAAGGATTCCCATTCAGGTTACGAGGCCAGTGTCTTCCGGGTTCTTGAGTTCTGCTTTTAAGGTTGGTTTTCCATGCATGGAAAGCAAAAGGGTTCTAGTCTTTTTAATGGAGAGTTCGCTCTATTTCTAGCTAGACAATTTACTTTCTCATAACCTTCTATAACTTGGTGGACTGGCATCAGGAGTGAGGAGACAACTTTATTTTCTTTGCCAAATTTCATCTTCCCTAGGCATTCTTTGACCCACTTCAAATTGATTGTTACTGAATTGATCGCTCTTAAGGTTGCTTGACAATCGGATAAGATCGCTATTAGAACCACTTACTGACATTCGATTGGGCTCAAATTTGGTATTACTGTGTATGTTTGGTGATAATGCAATGTTATGGTACCATGGAGCTGGTCTGAAGATGGAGTCGGAAGGCCATATGAACTTCTAGCCTAGCCCTAAGAGTCGAATAAATATTTTTAGGGCTCCTTATAGAAAGAATTAGACATTTCTTAAATACCAAAAAAAATGCCTTGCAACTATGATGCATAAATTGAAATGTACTGATTAAGAAAAAGTAAAAAGTTAAAATAAAGGTATTTTTTAGCCCCCCATCAAGCGGGCGCGTCACAAAAGTATTCTGTGCAACAGAATTTTACTAATTTTGTTTAAGACAAAATATCCATTGGACATATAGTTTGGTGCCATTAAAATATTCTTATTTGAGATGTTGACATCTTGGGCCATAGTAGTTGCATAACCAACGATTTTGATTCAGTAGCAATTCTGTCGTAAACTTGTCAACTACAAAATTTGCGGTACTCCGTGCCGCTACGCGTCCGATTATGTAAGTAAATGGTTATCATATGTTATTTTAATTATTTTTGCTTTATTTAGTAATATATAATATCATATGGAAACACAGCAAGAACTCCGAACAATTTACATGAAATTTGTCAGCATATTCTACAGAATATATTTTTTTTATGTATGTATATGTATTTAATATGAATGTTTGGTTTCGGAGATACAGAGCGTAGAGATAGGTTAGGTTAGGTTTCATTTTTATTTTGATTTTTTTCAAATAATTTATAATTTATGAACTAGCGATATTTGGATGAAAATTGGTGTCTGGGTGTTTTTGACATGAAATTTTGTTTCGATGTCCATTGTCATCACGCAGGGGGCGCCATCTACCTCGGACATAATCATTTAAACCAAACTAATTGTAAAGAGGCATACATTTTTCGTCAATTTTTACTTAAAAAATGGCTCTTGGTAAATCCTTTACGAGGGAAAAATATTCTCAAGATATTTAGAATGGAAATAGTCAATACGTGCCATTAATAAAATAATAATTTTAAATTGTTAATTAATTTTTTTGATTTCTTTTATAATAATCTGTTAAATATATGTTATACTTAACCTGTATTAACGACAAAGGCCAGTACATAGAATATTTCCAAGTTTAAAAAGTTTTCCTCATAAATATGCTCCAGAGGTAAGCTAGAGATAATAAGAAGCGAGTTGGTTCCTGCCATGTATGTGAAACCCATAAAACTACTAGTTTTTGCAACTAATGTAATAACTCAAGACAAAAATGTTTCGTGAGATACATACAATTTTTATGATATATATTATATTTGTATGATCCACAAAGAACAAATTTTTGAATGTTTCTATTTTTTGTAATTTTTCCGATTTTTTCTTCTGCATGCTTCTAATCTGATTGCTCAAAGGAGAGTTATCCGAAAGGATTACAGAACACAGCCTTAATAGAGCTATTTGTACATCCTCCCCAGTAAAACGGACATAAGTGAAAAAGCTGTGATTTGCGTTCATACATCGCCTATGGTGCTAACTGCTATATGGTGTTACATGGTGGCGAGTCAATATGTTATTTGCATGATGGAATTCATTGATCCTCAGTCCTAATCCTTTCTAGCCTCCTAATATTATCTTCATCTTAAATTCGCCTGGAGATTTTTTGGTTTTATAATACAAGAGATTAAAATACGCAGTGAACTCTCATATTTCGTGTCTTCAAGGTGTTTATATAGTTTAATATTATAGTCCCTGATGCCAAAAAAAGTAAGACTAATTGTCTTTGACCACATAATGAAGTAGGCAAAATGTTTTTTTTTGTTTTTAAATCATAACTATTTCAATAATTTCACTAATCATAATCAAAACTATTTCTTGAGAATTTACTGGTAATATTAAAACTATGTAAATTGCTTTAAAAGAAAAACAACAACTATAATAAGAACATCTAAGAACCTAGGTTAATGTTGGAAAATAAATAAATGCTTTCGCTGTTGAAAAAAGTAGGTACTAAGAATAAATATCAATTAAAAATGATAGGACGTGATACTACTATTTGATTTTAATTCAGCAAGAAACGCTAGATGAAGAAAAATGTTCAGACAATAAGTATAATCCTTTTAAAATAAAAAAATATAATGTAGTTTAATGAAATTTTCTGATGCATATACAGGGGTGTCCCAGGCTGAGCGTGCATTAAAAGTTTCTAGAGAACTACAACATCTAGCTCGAAGATTTTTTGCACATCATAGTTTCACAATTAGATCTATCGATTAAAAATAATTTTATGACGGCACTTCGGAAGCCTACCGGAAGGTGACAGTAACTTTCTTATATTAAAGAGGTGTCCCCATTTTTCATTACATACTTAAATTCTCTGTAAGAATTTTACTGTAGTTTTCATATTGAAGCACTCTATATCTAACAGTGACGTTTTGAGGGAAAAAAATCTTTAGGGGTACAGACGAAAAAACTGCCTGTCAAAAATATGTGTATATATATGTTGCCCTCAAACGTCAAATTCAGTAATTACCAGCCACTGTGCCATAAAGAGAAAACATGTGGGTATCTATTTCAAAAATTGATTGCTCGAATGTCATATAATAATGGCCGCAGCTGTCATAGGAATTGAGCGATTAAAAATTATCGTATTGAAATGTTTTTGAAATGGAAATCCACTTTTTATTTCACCAGTAAAGGCACGTTTTCGTTACTTTTTGATTATACATGTTCCTATATACCTAAAATAAATCGCTTTAAGTTATTTAAGATTTAGTTTTAAAAGGCACCATTTTCTTGATTTTTAACCAGTAGCTTATGACTTTAAACGTCAAATCAATAAAACAATAAATCTGGCCATGTCATATTGTGACACTTTGTTCAAAAAGGAGCATGATTTCCGAGCCAACTTTGCGCTGTTTTTTCGATCTTGAACTCAATGACCCATTAATATTATCAACTTTAGATATACTAAGAGCAATACAGAGATATTTTTAATAAATACACTTTTTAAACTCTTAAGGTAATTGGTAACTAATTCTTAAGATAATCCGAATAATTCGGTTTCTGACATGATGGAAATAAATTGTCTGACCGTTTGACACATAATGTCAAAGGAAGCTAAGATAAGAAGAAAATATACGTTTCAAATTAAATCTTAAATCACTTAAAAACGTTTTATTTAGCTATAGGGTACGGGGTGGGTCAAATTCGGCAGCTTTTAAATGGAAATACCTTTTTCTAGCAGGAGATGAGCGATAGACAAATAACTAATATTGGTGTCTGGGGCTCAATTTTCATCAAAAACACAGCGGTGGGTGAAAACCGCACATCGATATCTACCGTTTCGGAGTTACGGGGAATTGTTTTTCAAAATGTATTTTTAACAAATCGCTGTAACACTGCTTATAGAAATTTTGTATTTTTATGAAAACATTTCCCAAAGCACCTTTTTAAAGTAGAATTTAATGGTTTAAGTATAATTTTTTTTAAAATTAATAATTTAAGGTATCAACAGAAAATGTGATTTTCTATATGTTTAGGACACTCTGTACATTTTTAATTTATTGAAAAAATTTAAAATTACCTTTCAAAAACATAACACACTTGACTATTTTGCTCGATTCCTCTCCGAGATATGTTTAGAGTATATAAAAATTCCCCCAACTTTTAAATAGTAGGCTTTGAACGGCACCGGCTGTAATGCAAAAAAAGTCTAGCTGTGAGCATCAATTAAAACGAAAATAATATTTGCTATGAGAGATGCAGAATTTTATAACAATTTAAAATATATTTAACCGACATTCTTCTTCTTAGTGTGCCGTATTCATTTAATGAATGTTGGCGACAATTCTGGCAAATTCGTCTCGATCTTGGGCGACTCTAAAGAGTGAATGGGCATCGAGACCAGTCCAGTCTCTGATGTTCTTAAGCCAAGAATACTTCTTTCTTCGCTTATTTAATATAATAAGAATACTTCTTACGATGCCACGTTTTCCTTCAATCTTCCCATAATCAGTTTCAGGAATTGATATTTGAGGAGTGAACACAATCATGACCCCCAAATGAAGCTGTTTTCAAGGCGTTTTTAACTATTTGGAGGCTTTAAATATTCTTTCCGTTCCCATTCGTCGCAGAACTTCGTCATTTCTCACGCGATCAGTCCAAGGAATCCTGAGCAATCTTCGATATATCCACATCTCAAAGGCCTCTAGTCGGTTCATAGTTTTTGCCTTGAGGGTCCAGGTCTCCACGCCATATAGTAGTACTGAGTATACGTAGCCTTTTACAAAACGGTAACGTAGGCGTAGACTCAGGCTTTGGTTACTCAACAGAGTTCTCATGTTCGTGAATATTGCTCGGGCTTGTTCGATCCTGCTTCTAATCTCCGTGTCTGGATCTAGGTCTTCGGTAATCCAGCTGCCGAGGTACTTAAACTTCGGGACCTGTTGAATCTGTTGGCCGTTCACCGAGATGTTTAGACGGTCGGTCGGGGTTCTGCCAACCATCATAGTCTTCGTCTTATCGATGTTGATTTTTAAACCGAGTCGCTCGCCTTCCGCGGATACTCTATCGATAAGTCGCTGTAATGCTTTTTGGTTATCAGCAATGATGACTGTATCATCAGCGTAGCGAAGGTTATTAACCGCGTAGCCGTTGATCTTTATGCCGTCGTCTGTGTCCTTTAAGGCACTGTCAAAAATGGCCTCCGAATACAAATTAAAGAGGAGAGGCGACAAGACACAACCCTGTCTTAAACCCTTCTCTATTGGAAAACTAGAGGTGGTTTTAACAGTGCGCGGGACCACAGACGACAGCTCAACAACTACGCGAACCAACGCTCGCCGCTGATGTCAGTCATCGCCCCAAACAAGCGCAGTAACGACTTATCGACAAATATCGCAACATTCGAAGCATCAATAAGAACAGGCGATGGTGGCGAAGACGATCGATATATCGACTGCTGTCAACAGGTCGTGATGAACTAGATCAACACGGTGGCTAACAACTCACGAACATGTTGATAACAAGCCTGGTCTACGTTCGTTTTGGCGGCAATATAACGTGAACAGATATTCGGGTACTCAGGATCGGACTGACAGAGATGACATGAAAAACAGGCTGCCAACCGCCAAAACACCAGTATCAATCCATGAATGAAAAAGCTATCAGAAGGTGGACTGTCTCGATGCCATTCGCCAAAACAAGCTGATGTCGCCAGCATGTCGTAATACGGCATATCGGTTATTACAAAGTGTCTGCATCTCCTGTTTACGACCCCAACGTTTGCTCTGTAG
>NW_022145884.1:0-16314 GCF_002938485.1 Sitophilus oryzae | reverse complement strand
AAATCCGCAATTTTTCCAAACATAAAAAAATGTCGGCAAATTTTTAAATAAATGTTTTTTCGTTTCTTTTCCTAAAACCTTGCTAACGCTATCACGTTTTTGTTCTTATGTTGGCTAATACTATCAAAACCACCCCAGATATTAAAATTTGGTGTGGAAAAAATAATGATCTTCCTCGAGAAAAATAATCTGGATTTTTCGGCAGTCGAAGAGAACCACACCAATGCGTAGAATCCACAAGTAAACAAGCTTGTCTGTGGCTTTTTGCTAGTGTAACAAATTTGCTAAACCGACACAGAATGCTTAATGTTTTAGTAGTTAGATCTCCTCCCGCCATAAGAAGCCAACCAAAACAAAATGAAAACAGACTAAAATGGTAACATACAAATGGTGTTATCGAACACCAACGGTTTACATAGACGTAATTAGTAAAAACTAAAGTGTACGCTGAATTGTTATATTTTAGATATTTTTTATCATGGAGTACTTAGGGAACTCAATCATATTCAAACCACTGCGCCATCTCTATCCAGAGAAGAACAACATTCGACCCATGTGTACTAACCTGTCATAGCCTATGCATGCGAAACCTAGACACTTAAAACGAACATCATAAGAAAAACTGCAGGTCGCACAAAACTCAATGGAACGAAATATGCTGGGATATCAGGAGAGAAGCCGTAAGAAATAGAGTGGATACGAACAAAAGACCAAGGTAATAGAGGTCATCCAGAGAGTCAAATCCCTCAAAATGGGAAATGGGAAGGTCACCTCTCAAGAAGAACGGACAAAAGATGGACCATAAAAATTATAGCATGGTATCCAAGAGGAATTAAGAAGACCTAGAGTAAGATTATTACTTAATAGGGGTAACTTGGGCTCGCATAGCCTACAATAGACAACAATGAGCACAACTGCAAAGAGAGTAGAGAGTATATTTCCATAATTTGGAGGGATGCTACACCAAATTGGAAATGGTTGTAATAAGCTGGAAATGATGATCATGATGATAATGAAGTTTTTTAGCTTCTAACGACGGGAGGTGATATACCTCCTAAAACGTAGAATTTTTTGTCAGTTAAGTAAATTTGTTTCCCTAGTAAAAGAACACTGACTAGCTGGTTTCCGTATGGTTTCTAGGTACACTTAAAACGAATTAATTTTGAATTTATAAAAAAAAATATTTTGAGACATTACAAGAAGGCAGAACATATACGATTAGTACTTATTAAAAAAAATATTTTTTCTAGATATGTATTGGAAACTGATCCTTAAAAAGGGTCAAGTCAGAAATAATATTTCGCTTAATTTCCATAAGAACTGTTTAACAAAGCGAAGCGTGCGTACTTACAGCCAAGTTTGCCGCTTCGTTAGTTCGGTGTGTGTAATCAGGGATCGGCAACAATACCGTTCTTAAGCCGGGTCCACATCCAAACAACAGGACGACGTAATGACCGCGCGCACATCTAATTGCTGTTTCTCGGGCCCTTACGAATCCTATTAAACGACAGTTCTTTCTTCGGTGGTGGGAAAATGAATATATATTGACGTATTTGAAAATATGGGTAAGGGATGTGAGGAATAAAGATCTTGTCCAAGGATACGACCTAGGCGGAAATTTATACAAATGATTGAAACATAAAGCATGTTTGATTAAATAGCATGTGATACTTAAACGTGAAATTGTGACCAATTTTATGTTTATAGACATGTTCAAATTAATGTCTATTAATGCTCTCCGAAATAAAAAAAAGGTTCTGGGTCATTTTTGGCTAAAAATAGATGATTAAGATTAATCCCAGACGTCCTTTTAATGGATTTTTATTTTACACAAAGAATTTCCTTTATAAAAATACGTGAAATATACAGTATACGTCTGACGACGTTCTTCTTTACAAAAATTATAGTAGATTAGTATTAGTAGTCGGAATTAATTAGTAACTAGTAATTAATTAGTAATGTGACGTCTTTATAACAGTTAGTTTTCAAAAATAATACTATAAATTCTATTCATAATTCTCTATCTCTTAGAGTTAAAAACACAGTCTTTGCATAGATAACTGGGCCAAGAATGTCTCAGACAATCAATGAATATGCTTATTGCAACAGTGATATTAGATGATGAAAGTGGACTCTTGAATCTAAGATATCTGACTGGTTATTTGTAATTTAAGTTTTTTTTTTTTTTTTTTTTTTTTTATTTTAAGATTTAAAAGATTTTGTATTAAAGAATAAATTTAAACTGCAAAAATAAAACCTAATTCACCAAATATACATCAAAACACTTTAGTTTTTGGCAGTGCACGCGCGTTTCGGGGTAGACGCATGTAGCATCAATTAGCAGATTATTAAAACTGAGTTTTAATAATCTGCTAATAAAAAACTGAGTTTTAAATTCATCAACTAAGTTTTAATCATCTGCTGATGATTTTTTTTTATTTTATTTACAGTGATTTTTCAGTGCAAAAGTAAAGTGGTTTTGGTGTATTGTGATGAATTGGTGTTTTATTTTGCCTGTTGTAACACCAAAGATTCCAACCCCAAACTGTAATAATTAATAACTATCAGCCATGTTATTATAATACATCTTGACAAACGTCAAGAATGTTGGAGAAATTCACCACGACAGAGACAGGTGAAAAAGTTAATATAGTAGAACAGTTCAATAAAATTCAAGGTAGATTTGATAAGCAGACATGAAGGATGTCAAAGCTCTATAAAGATAAAGTAAAAAGATTTCAGTTAACGTCTTCTTTTTGCTGCGGAGGCTAATCTGGACGGGGCCTACTTTGTTTTACGCGGAATCCGAACAGCGGTACTCGGCCATATTATTGTCATGGCCTAACAACTTGACTAGAATAGTGTCTAAATCGACTCTACTGGCGAGCGAGATTATCCGATCTCATGCCGCGCCTCGAATCCGGCGTGAAATGAGCCAGTGGTGGTCAATAGAGTTTACACTGTTTGCCTTTTCTTGGACAACAGCACGATACACAGTTTCGAACCGGTCACCCGTCCATCCACCCGTATCGCCTTACGTCGGCTTTTAACTTGTTCGGTGTTCTAATGGGGAGACCGGTGTTTCGACGTTGCTGTAGTAGCTCTACTAACAGAGCAATTTATAATTATCTACTTAAATAATTATCTAAGACTGTTAGTATTAATGGACAACAACACGTGCAGATTTTTTGTCCAATCAGAAGAAGAAAAACAGAACATATTTTAATGTCATGAATTATGACTTTTATGCCGTTGTATGGAAATGGTTTGTATGTATATATTTGTATAGCAAATGTTCTTCGAATAATCGAAGGTATTGATAAAGAGTTATATGGAGGGTTCACTCTCCAAGTTCTTAGATCTTTTGAAATAAATAGGACTTGAAAAATGTACCCTAAAGATCAGAAGAGGAACACCATTGATCAAAAAAGGTCGCAGTGCAGCAGACGACAAATTAATAAAAAAATAGATGTTTTGAACCGCCTCAAAAAATCTAATAAAATCTAATCAATAATATATTCATTTATTATTAGATGATGTTGAGAGGGGGCTTTGTAGGATATACTTCTTCCTTTAAAACAAAGGCCATAAAAACTAGAATTTCTTGCTCTGAGAGGATTTAAACAAAGAATAATATTTATGGTAATTTTCGACTATTTTCGTATAATTTTAGTCAATAAAAATAATAAAATATCATACGTTGACAGGTATATGTACTTATCACGTTTACGAACTAAAGCCGAATATTATTTATAGAACAGGAAATTCGGTTGTCACTTAAACCGATGGAAAATTTGAATGCGGAACGGCGAGATGGTTCGGGCACGTGACCGCTTCCTTTGCCACCGGAAATTGCCGTTTCCATTGATTTCGATTGTCGAGGTAATATTTCATGGATAAAGACAATTGACAAAAAAGTGAATCAAAACTTTGTAAAATAAAGCTGGCAGGGCCTACTCGTGACGCGATTTTATTCGCACTTTGCGCTTAAGATGATTTAATGAGCTTAAATGCATTTTACAATAAAAGAAATAATGATATTGAATAGTAAAAATAAAATATAAAAGAAAAAAAGCGTTGAAAATTGTTAATTTTTTAAAGTAAAGTAAAGTTATTTATCCAAGAAAAAGTACAATGTAAGTAAAAAAAAATAAAACTAAAGATCCTGAACAATAAAGAAATAAAATTAATTAAAGCTATTCCTAGTTATAGATTTTCTAAATTTGATAAATAAACTAAGTTGCTCACCAAAGAAATAAATCTTGTCGAAATAAATCTTATCCATACTTTTTATTCGTAAGGGCATTAATTTTATTTCTTCCCTGATTTAGAGCCATATTTTTAATTCCTTGGATTTGAATAGATTAATAGAATTTAGAGTTTTTATACTAGGTGGTAGCTCATTGTGTATGTTTTGACTAATATATGTAAAATATCTTTGTGCTAATGAGGTGATGATCTTCGGGAGAGTACCGGTTAGAGTTTTTTGTCTGGTGTAATGCTCATGTTGGATGGATTCAAAGGTGTGGTCTTTTTTGTATTGCCTTAGGGCTATACTTTGCACGTATAGTTGTCTTATGTCAAAAATTTTTGGATTCTTCAACAATAAATCCGTTGGATATAATAGATTTTGTAATATATAACTTTTAGTATCCATTTTTGAATATTCTCTAATACTTTAAGGTGAACATCAAGTACAACACCCCAAACTATTATGCCATATATTAAATGTGGCTGCACAAGCGCTAGATAAAGTGTCTTTAAATAGGGAATGTCAAAAAAATAAATATTTTAAATTCTTTAGAACTGCGTATTAGACCTCTTAGTCTATTGCTAATATAGTTGGTATGCTCATTCCACTTTAGATGAGAGTCTAACATGACGCCTAAGTACTTTATTTTAGACTTGGATTTTATTGAGATAGTAGTAGTTGCGTTTATTTGAATGAAGATTTCATTATACTCTGGGAAGGGAGTCGCGGTAACACCCATAGGGCATGAAATAAGTTTTCTCAAAGTTAATGGTAAGGATATGGTTACTGTACCATTGAAAAATTTTTTGAAGATCAATTTAGACAATTATTTGAAGTGTTTTCGCCAACTTTTTCCTCTGTAGATTATTGCAAATTCATCAGCAAAACATACTAGTTCCCCAGAGGAGTTGATGTTTGACACAATTATTTATATATAAGTAAAACAATAACGGGCCCAAAACGGTCCCCTGTGGAACCCCGTATTCAACCTCAGTCTCTGCACTTGTAGTTTCACCAATTTTTACACTATCGAAACATATTTAAAAATAAAATAACTTTAAAACAGTTTTGAGAGCTGTGCCTCGTATACCAGAATTCTCAAGGATTTCTATTAATTTTCCATGATCCACCGTGTCGAATGCCTTGGCCAAATCGACAAAAACGCACAATACTTTTTCTCCACTATCTAATGAATCATTAATAGTTCTTGTGAGTTTGACGGCATGAAGGCATCTTCAGCCGAATGATTATCTTGAAACCCAAATTGATTTTCAGATAAAACATTATGTTTTTTTAAAAAATTCAAAAACCTATTTTTTATTATTTTTTCTACAATTTTGCTGTAGTAATGAAATTGGCCTATAGTTTGAAGGTAAAGTATTATTTCCAGCTTTGTATGTAGGTTTAATAATTGCTTTTTTTTGAGTTTTGGGAAAAGTTCCGGTTTCAAAACATGTGTTAATTATGTGGGCAAGTGGTGGTGATATAAAATCTTTTTAGTGCTTGAATTTTCGCCTTTTGATTCCATAGAGTCCAGGGGTTTTTTGCCATTTTTTTAAAGATATTATTGTTCGTATTACTTCATTAGTATTTGTTGGCGTTAGAAATATGCTGTGCACATTTATAGGTGTGGGGTATATTAGGTTATTGTTTGAAAGTAATTTTTTTCTGGCAATAGTTTTTCCGACGCTACTAAAATACTTATTAAAGCATTCTGCTATGTCGGATTCTTTAGATATAATTTGATCTTCTTTTCTAATTTCGCAAAATGTATCTCTTTTTGTTTGGTTTTTATTAGAATATTCTTTACATTTTTTTCAATAAACCCAAAAAAAAAAAAAAAACTTTTTGTCCATTTTGGATTTGTAGTACTTAATGTAAGCTTTCATTTAAAAGAATTTTATTAGATTATTTCTATATTCTTTATATTGGCGCGCAAAATGTGGATTATTAGTATGTTTTTTTGATTTTATTTAGTATATTAAAACAAAAAAATATTTTTAAAAAAGCAAGCTTTCATTTGATGGATAAAGATAAGATATTTGTTTGAAAATAAATTTTTAAAATCATAATTTTTTTTTTTTTTTTTTTTTTTATATCAAATATTATTAAGATTATCTCCGATATCAATCAGCTCAAAAATAATGCATATATAAACATTAATAAGTGAATACAAAGTAAAACATTTTATAAAAATATATACAAAAACACAGTAACATCAATATAAATTAAATAATAATCTTCTTCACTTTTAACTTGAAAAATTTGTTTTACTTTGGCCATATCAGGTATATCTATATACACTTCTTTATTTTTTCTTAATTTTGTAATATTTTGTTGTGTAACAATATTCACTTTTTTAATATAAATTTTTTTTTTTTTTTTTGTTTATTTTTATTTCGCATTTTGAAACCATAATTATTTTACAGGAAGCCTATATTAATATGGCTTACATGTCTAATAGCCTAAATTCCGTCACAAATATCCAGTTTCTTCGTCTCCATTTTTTAATTGATAATTTAAGGTAGAATTAAAGATAAACAGTGGAGCGAAACTTGGGCACTTCACATAGCCCATTTTCATACTGCCATTTATGGAAAAAAAACTATTAAATTACAGAAAAATATTTAATTACTAAATAAAAATAACCTGCCTATAATAACCCAATCTTTGTCAATGGTGACGATAATAAGGCACGTTCCGTTGCATGCCTGTCCAAAAACCGTCACCCTATTTTATTTATAAATATTATAGAAAAAAAAAATAATTTTTTATAACTAAATACATATTGTAAATAGAAAACCTCTTAACACTGGGTAATTATTATTATATTTGGACCTAAATTACATGGACTTTTGAAAGAAATCAAGAAATCTTTGATTCTGCTTAGCTTATAAGAAATTGTGTGGTTTCTCGTCAGTGTCTAACTTCCAAATTAAATAGTTGTTATTCCATGTAAATGAAGTGCGCCATTAAAAAAAATGTGTTGCTGCGTTTCCAGATATATAAAACAACTACTTAAAATTATTTATTATGGAATCTTTTCCCTTATTTTTTTTAAAATATCGAAATATGACAATAATTAGGACACTGCCGGTAATTGGTCTTTTATCATGTTAATGCATTATTAACACAGATAAAAATAATTATACGGCAATAAATTTGAACACTAAATCATTTCAACTACAAACAATATCCAGCCGGACTTGGAAGCTGTCGATATTAAATAATTCAATTAATGCCATAATGCCCGGTTCGACTCCATACCCTACCCATCGAACTTAATTGTTCTAATCCGTAAAGCTGCACTTGAGCGATCACGCGGATCCACTTAACCTGTTTAGAGCACAAACAAGCTCTCCTAAGTGGCCTGTGCTTCACCGAAGTGCTCTCTTTAGCCGTATGGTTATTGTAAGCGAGCCGGAGAGTTTACGCTGTCGGGAATCACCTAGTCGACTGATCTTCTACCAAAATTATAAATATTATACCGAAAACACACTGAAAAGCATCGAGTTATGACGAGGAGGTTTATTATTTTTCAACATAAACTGCTCGTCGGGTCGATTTACCTGCGTCGACTTTTCATAACGGTCATATTTTTTCAGCGAAAAAAAAAATGGCATGGTGCAAGTTAGCTATCTCCGCGTGCTCTACTTTGATTGTAAACATTTTCATGGTTAATTTGGTGGATATAAACTTTATTTTAACAGATTATGTTTAGAATATTTCGCCACGTATTAAAATTTACGTTAGTGAGTTTGCTCTTTAGAGAAAGTTATTATGGTATTAAGTGAATGCTTTTAAACTAGCTTTTCCACAGTTCTCAGATTAAATAGGATTTTGATAAAAGAAAGCTAATTATATTTTGGTAGATGTTTACTAATATTTTAAAACGTAATTTAGTGTTTTTAATTAAAAAGAATGTTGCAAATATATTCTACATACTTTGATTGTTGTACCGTAATTTATACTATCTGATATAAAAGATACTAAGCATATTTTGGTTTTTAACCGAAGTTTTACTATAGTCCAGATTGTCGAAAACTCATATGCACTTGAGGCACAAATTAATAGTTTTTATTAATCCCACGGTTTCAATCAATCAAATCACCTCATTCCATCAAACCAGGAACTTTACCAAATATATAAATTATATATTTTTTGTGACATATCTCTAGGTCCCATATAGGCGTAATTTTAATACCTGACTCCACCTTATCTGAGAAGGACTAAAATTTAAGCACTATAGATATACAGGGTGTCCCAATTTGGTTGAAATCATACGGTATCTCCGTTATTAGTAAAGATAGGAGGATGCGGTTTGTACAAACCTGTGCCACTTTTTGTGTGCGGCTATCGCTTCTTTCATTATAATTTTGGCGTTATTAAAATTTATTCTGTGCCCTGTGTCCCATGAATGCTGACAAATCTTAGATTTGTGAAAGTCTCCCTTTCTTAGCCCACGGCCACACAGAAAGCGTTTTTTGCGTTTTCAGCGTGAAGCGTTTTTAGCGACTAAAACAAAATAACAGGATTATATAGGAGTGGCCACACCAAAAGCGTGTAGCGTTCTGCGTGTCTCGCAAAAAACGCAAATGAAAACAAATCAGTTTGTTTTCTGTAGCGTCTTTAGCGTTTTCTAAGATGAGACCCCGTCATAGGCGGATATTATATTTAATAATACAATAAAAATAAATTAAATAGTAGGCATTTTTTTTTATTTTAGGGTATTATCTAAAAATATTTTTATAAAGAACATCTACTGTTTAGGAAGATTCTATTAAATTCAAAAATTTGAAGGAATTGTTTGAAAAAGTGTAGTTTGAAATGTTGAAAAAGTAATAAATTAAAGAAATATTTTCTTACGCGTAAAAAATAGTTTTTTTACGTGTAACAATAGTTTTTTACACGTAAAAAATATTTTTTTTTGCGTAACAAGAGGTTTTTTACCAGAAACAATAAGTTTTTGACGCGTAAAAATTAGTTTTTTACGTGTAACAAATAGTTTTTTACTCGTAAAAAATGTTTTTTTCCGTAAGAAAGGTTTTCTATAAGAAACAATAAGTTTCTGGCGAGTAAAAAAAGAGTTTTTTATGTGTAACAAATAGATTTTTACACGTAACAAATAGTCTTATACGCGTAAAAAATAGTTTTCTACCAGTAACAAATAGTTTTATACGCGTAAAAAATAGTTTTCTACCAGTAACAAATAGTTTTATACGCGTAAAAATAATTTTTTACGTGTAACAAATGTTTTTTTACGCGTAATAATTTGATTCACTTTTACAAAATTTTTATTAAAATATCAACATTTTTATGAACACGTGGACTGCTCACAAATACACGTCGCGTAACTACGTATTTTTAAGCCGTTAACACGTTTCGTTACAACGAGCTCGTGTGTCAGGGTCGTCTCACTAGCTCGTATGTCACGGCTTTGAATTTTTACTCCCAGCGCGCGTAAAGAAGTTTCACTCCAAAATGTTTCATAAATCATGTCCTAAAATTGCATTAGCAACTAGAGATATTTACTATACTATTATATAATTATAATTATTTATTATATTATAATTATAACAAGTACTAACCACAACATAAAAAAAAATTATACACATATAAACTAAAATTCCTAAAATAAATGGCAAATAATATTTATTATTTTTACACACACCACTGGCACTAGCAGTAGATTGTGTTTGTCTCCGAATATAAGCCCCGGCCCGTCCACAATTCAATGCCGGCATCTTTTATCTTCGTCTCTTCAACGCTAACGGCGCCGATCTCGCCTATCTCTTTCTCACAGGATTGATTGTTGGACGGGCCGGGAATCCACGAGCTTGCGACGTTACTAATTGACATTATTGATAGAAATTGCAGACCTGCCGCGTCTTTTGCGTGTTTTTAATGGACACAAATCGAAAAAAGCACTTAAAACGGTAAAATCGCAACAAGCGCTTGAGACGCAAAAAACTCAAAACGCTAAAAACGCTTTCTGTGTGGCCGTGGGCTTAAATAATCTTTATATTCTTTAATTCGAACATTTAAGGGGCTAGATGATATTTCCTCGCGCACCTACCATAAAATTTATTTTAAATGTAGAGAGAGGTAATCATTTGCCATTTTTTGATGTTTTAGTGTCAAAGTTTCAAAATAAACTAATTTTAGATGTTTACAGAAAACCCACAAATATAGATAGATACTTAAATTTCACATCTAATCACAGTATAAGTGTAACAAAAAGGTATTACAAAAAGTTTATATGATAGTAAACAGAGATATAAACCACATAAAAAATACATTGATAAAAAACGACTATCCACCATATTTTATTGACAAAACATTAAACGAAATACAAACCCCAAATCATAGACACAATGATAATAATACACAATATATACAATTTACAATTCCATTCATACCAGGCGTTTCGGAAAAAATAAGAAGGATAGGAAAACAATATAACATACGAACATCTTTCAAAACACAAAATACACTTAGATCCATTTTATCTCATACTAAACCAATAAATACAGAACAGCAAACAAAAAATGTAATATACAAAATACCATGTGAATGCGATAAATTTTACATTGATGAAACATCTAGACCCTTAAATGTTCGAATTAAAGAACATAAAGATTATTAAAGAGAGGGAGACTTTCACAAATCTAAGATTTGTCAGCATTCATGGGACACAGAGCACAGAATAAATTTTAATAACGCCAAAATTATAATGAAAGAAGCTATAGCTTCTAAAAGAAAAATAAAAGAGGCTTTTTTAATACAATCTTATAAAAATAAATGTATTGCTCATGAATCTGTAGATGTTAATAATGTATGGCAATTGCTTCGTTGATTTTAAAGAACATAACATAAATAAACATAACTTACGTAAAAATTAAAAATAATCATACAGAAGGTTTTGGGCTTTGTGGTTTTACCTTATTAAGTAATTGTTATCAGGTAGAAATTGTTTTGTAATTTTGAAGTTTAACTTGTTACAATGTCAGTTTAACAGAACGTCAACGGTTTTTGTAGACGTATCTGTTTTAAAAAACTAAAGTGTTTTCGAATAGCTGAATTTAAATATTTAAATAGTTTTTTCTTTATTCTTTGTATATTTTTTTTTGCTTCCGAGCACGGAAAGAGATAAACTTTCAGAAACGCTAAGCATTTTTTTGTTCGTTAGGCAAATTTGTATATCTGTAAACCTAACTTCTAACAAGTAGTTTTCATTTGGATTAACGCAGAAGTGTTTACAAAAAATAACTATTTTATTTTGTACATTTTCTTGCAGTGGCAAAATACCCATATAGGATTTTTTGGAGAGATGAATCCGCCACATAGATATAGATATTTTTTATGGTTTTTAAGTTTTAGTCTTTATAACCTAATTAATTATTCTATTTTCCTTCGGTCTGCCATCCGCGATTTTTGGGTATGTGAGCTGAACTGAAACCAATTTATATAATATACGAATAGAACATGTTTATATTAATAATAATAAACACGTGTTAAACATAAATATACGACTTTTAACGCTGTTTTATAAATTATAAACATTTTAATTACTAAGTTTTTACAAGTAGGCGATTTTTTTCCCGATAGATTACATTGAGGATTTTTCTCCAGTAACATATTAATTATTGAAAAAATTGTTTATATCTGCTTTGATAAGCTGTCAGCAAGATAGTTTATTCGCTTCATCTAAATTAGTGATGTATTCATGTTTATATTTCGACATTAAAATTAGTAGGTATTCATTTTATACTGTGTATATGTTTAATACTTTGATTGGGTAGAATGTAGAATGTTTAGGAGGGGAGTTAATCACCTCGACCTTACAGATCTATTGTGTGTTTAACAAAAGCCAGTATCTGAGACGGCTCCACAGAGGCCAGCTCTCCATCCTCGACATCAGCTGTACCAAAATTCATGGCACGAACGTTCGTCGTCTCAGCGCACTTAGTGATACGGGGTGATAAGGTGTTCTGGTGTTTCCCAATTTTCCCAACAGAATCTGCATTCGCCGTTGTTCCTCAGCTTCAGCCTATTGAGGTGTTCGTTGAGGAGACTTCCTGTAAGAAACCCCGTGCCAATCCAAAGATTGTTTTAATTTAAATCAAGGAAAATATTTGATTTTTCTCGGTCGTAAGTTGTGAGGATTTTTTTCGAGTGTGTTATACCGTTGAAGGACTCCCATTCCAAGTTACGGATGGAGTCTTCCAGGTTCCTCAGTTCCGCCTTTAGTTGGTTTCCGCTTGGAAAACAGAACGGTTCTGGTCCAGATAGTGGAGTGTTCGCTCCTATTCTAGCTAGATCATTTGCTGTTTCATTGCCTTCTATCCCTTGGTGAGCGGGCACCTAGTTGTATCTCATCCCCACTGAGTACACACCATATTTGCATGGGAATTATAACAGATCTACTTACGCCAATAATAAATACATTTTAAATCTTATGCAGGAAATATACCTGCAATCATTATAAACATTTCAAAAAATTGGTGAAATCATAAAGATGGCAGTAAAGTCATATTTAGATAAAGAAATATTATGATATTAAAAATTCCTACAAGAATTAAACTACCGAAGAAGATAAAAAGTACGTAGATGAATTGCTGGATGTTGGACTGCAATATTATAACTTATTTTACAGGCAGCAGAATTGAGAATAACATATTAAAATATCTTAAGGAGAGATCTTCATAGAAGAATTAATTTACCAAAACCATTTAATGCAAGAGTAACTCTAGTAAGAGACATAGGACTAGACCTAGACCTACCTAGGAGGAAGTATTACTGCTTGTGTCGTTTTAAGTGTCCATGTTTCGCATGCATAGGTTATGATTGGTAGTACACATTGGTCGAATGTTTTCTTCTTTAGATAAAGGGGCATTCTAGATGTGAATATGATTGAGTTTCTTCCATAAGTATTCCATGCTAACTTAGTTCTTCTGTTGATTTCTGGTAGTAGAGACCCCAAACTGTGTATTAGTTTTTCCAAATATATCTATCCTTCTACTATTTCCATTGTTATGTTATTGTTATATCGGTATACATTACTTTTATAGTAAACGCCAGGAATGTTTGGGAGTGATTCATCGGTCGCTACAATGTGAACTAATCTGTTCAAGGTCACATAAAACTTAATTCCAGGGCCGTGGTGTTTCAAGTCATATAATAATCAATATATAATGTGTTGTAATTTGTTGTTTTAACTGTCAAAGTCTTGTCAAAACATATATTTGGTTATAAATATAAAATGGAATGCCCCATTGGTCGAACTGCAAGCACACCAAATGGACTGACGCACAAAAACTAATCAATCAAAGAAACGCGATATAGTATCGTCTTTGTCAATCACGCTAACATTTTAGAATAAGTAGGAGGAGCGCAGGCAGATGATTAGACCGGGCCTTTAAAAACCTACGTCTGCGGTAAAAATTTACGTTTTTAATGTAAAAATAAGAGCGCGCGTGTCGATTCTAACTTCATCAAGCGATGAATCGCTCCCAAACATGCGTGGCGTTTACTTTATGTTTGCTAACTTCATTTTGAGACCTACTTTATTGTCAGCTGTATTTAGTTTGTTAATTTTTATTTGTAGTTCTTCAGAACTATTGGCAATTAGGACTATGTCATATGCGAATCTTAGATGGTTAAGATATTCCCCATCTATTTTTATCCCTTTGTTGGTCTAATCCAGTTGACGGAAGATTTCTTTTAGTATTGCAGTAAGCAAATTATTTTTCATATTGATATTTGGTGTAGTTTTTCCAAAGCCCTTCCCTCGTCCCTTCCCTTATTAGAGATTGGCTAAATTATATTTCAATTATTCATAGTTTGGAATAAATAGCTATATAAAAATCGTTCGTTCTTTCAAGTATATAAACCAGACATCAGTAACATAATACACCAATCCATTTTAAAGCCCCTTGTAATCCCGTCCCGTCTAATAACGTCAGTCCAGTAAATAAAACAGCGCAGTCCGTCCAATTCTCGCGTACTAATCCCATCCGTACAGCCAAACATTTAACCCGAACTCCAGTTAATCGTCGCGTTTTATAGGCCAATTAAACCTCCAATTTTCCTCCAACGAAAATAATCAGCAGCGGGCTTTATGTACGACGTTATGTTTAGGAGCGCGCCCCCTCTCGCCGATGAGCGTAAACAAAAATTGACGAACTTCCGCGGGAAGCCTTCCTTCCACATCTGAAGACGGCGAGGTACGGCCAGACGGCCGAAACGTTGTCGGTGACACACGTGTTTTTTAATGGGCGCGTTCGCGTCTTCTGGTCGTTCGTTCTCTGGTCCGAGATGAGCTTTGACGGGTTAAGATAAACAAACAGAACGGTAGCTGGCGGATAAGTGTGGTTCGACCACGTTTCGAGCTTCTGGAATTGTGGGTTATTGTTTTATTAGGAAACATCTGGATGAAAATATGCAATCTCAAAAATAGAATAGATTAAACTACTTTTCTGTGTCGTTTTATTTTTTGTGTCGATATTTAACTTAATTAAAAAGATGAGATGATTTAGAAAAAGCGTTCGACCGTGTGTAGCTAAGAGACGTTGTACACCTTCTTTATAATAGACAAATCCCACACAACCTCGTTAAAACCATACAAAACATACATGAAGCGAACCAAATTCAAGCCAAAATTAACGGGGTCCTGACCGAACCAATAAATGTAGGCCGTCGTTCCGACAAGGTGACTCCTTGAGCTCTCTTCTTTTCAACATCATTATGGACGAAATAATAGAAAATGTACGTTTACTGAAGGGATACAGTATGAGCGACCAGGAAATTACTATTCTGTGCTATGCCGACAACGCCGTATTGATAGCTGAAAATGAGGACGATCTACAGCGCTTATTACATCGATTTAACTGCACTGCCAAATCACTTAATATGATAATATCGACCCAGAAAACTAAATGCATGACGACATTAAAAGTACCACTAAGATGTAAACTGGAAGTCGAGAGCAATGTTATCCATCAAGAGATGAAGTTTAAGTATCTAGGCATAGAAATCTCAGAATATGGTTATGTAGAAGCGGAGGTGCGAGAACGGACAACGAAGGCAACCGGAATAGCAGGATGCCTGAATGACACAATATGGCGAAATAAAAACAAACAAAGCGAGAATTTATAAGGCAACGGTATGACCAATAATGACATACGCTGCAGAAATTCGACCTGATACAGCGAAAACTAAACAACTACTAGAGACAACCGAAATGAGAGTACTACGTAGAATAACTGGAAAGACGCTTCTGGACAGTGAGAGAAATGAAAGTATAAGAAGAGCATGCAAGGTGGAAAATGTTAATGAGTGGATATTCAGCAGAAAGGAAGAATGGAACGAGCATATCAGCAGAATGGACAACAGAAGGATAGTGAGAGTTGCACGCGACAAATCACCGCTAGGTTGCAGAAGCTTAGAACGTCCACGAAAACGATGGAACGACAACTTGTCAGTCTGACCGGTAGAGACGACGAAACCAAACAGGCAATTCGCCTAGTATGAAGAAGGAAGAAGAAGAAAAATATGTGCTTAGTACCTCTCTAACTTAGTAGCTTTACCATGCTACAGAACTGTAGCACGGTAAATGTTTTATCTACCGATATAACTGTATGTGCTGTTACTTAGTTTAATTAAAAATTCAGGTTTTGTTGTAGCGATGAGTCTTACAAATTTGTAAACAAGCTCTTGCAACAATCATTGCAAAACAGAATGGAAACGTTATAGTAAGTAGTACTGTAAAAATTTGCTTATGGCTGGCGATGGCGTAGTAACTGAAATCGTTGTCGGGAGGTTGTGACAATTTTAT
The DNA here is from genome assembly GCF_002938485.1 of Sitophilus oryzae. Classification (NCBI taxonomy): domain Eukaryota; kingdom Metazoa; phylum Arthropoda; class Insecta; order Coleoptera; family Curculionidae; genus Sitophilus; species Sitophilus oryzae. The sequence continues at coordinate 226 of NW_022145884.1, read as the reverse complement.
TTTTTATTATAAAGTCATCATTAGGGGAGAGAGAAAATATGGCGGACGTGTAGGTGTGTGGAATTTGTGATCGTACTGAAAAGGCAAATCTAACATCAATTTAGGGCGCTATATGTTGTGCTTGGATCCACAGGGGATGTTCCGATCTCAGAAAAGTCGAGTATGACAAAAGTATTGCCGAATTTCAAACTATAAAAGTAATAATACAAAAGCATTTAAGAATTGC
>NW_022145883.1:11344-37348 GCF_002938485.1 Sitophilus oryzae | reverse complement strand
TGAGCTTATTCAAATGAACTATGGAGAACATTTATAACAAATTAGAATGTAAAAGAGAATCTGAGGGGGGTTAATCACAGCGACCTTATAGATCTATGATCCCCCGTTCTTGAGTTATAACTCATCATACAGTCTCAGAGCTTTAACAAAAGTCAGTATCTCAGACGGCTTTACAGAGATTAGTTGTCAATCTGATACAGTCGTACCAAAGTTCATTGCACGAATGGTTGTCGTCTTGACGCACTCAGTGATGAGATGTTCTAGTATTTCCGAATTTTCCTTCTTCCGAAGCTTTTATCTACTGGGGTGGTTGTTGAGACAGTGTCCTGTTAAAAACACCGTGAAAATCCGAAGATTCTTTTTACTTAAATCAAGGAAATTCTTTGATTTTTTCTCGGTCGTAAGTTTTAAGAAAGGATGGATGCTGAATACCTGAATCAGATATCCTTCTGAATGCTAACAGTGAAAAGCTATGATATAAAGAAGCGAACTTAAAAAATCAGCAATAAAGTACCCTTAAAGATGCACTAGATTGTATATATACCCAACCGCAACCAATAAACTTTCCAGACATTACAACTACAATGATACGTAGATCTATTGATACACAACTCTGTTTACGGAGATTAATAGAAGAATAATATTGGGCATCGAAGGCATTTGGGTGGAATTTCAACGGCTAACCCATGCTTCCTATACCCTGCTGGCAAGCGAAACCTTGGGTTGGCGTTAATGTATAGGAGTGAATTGCTATGGCAATCTAGTAAGTCGGAGAGAGCAAAAATACGAAGTATTTATTACATAACCACTTAATCTGACGCTAGACTCCATGCACTTGGGAAAATACTTCCCTTCCATCTGCCTTCTGTCTTTATTCAGTACATCTTATTTTGCTAAGCGTGTTGACCGTACTTTTCGTCCACACGAAAATCGGCACCCCAGACCAGAAATACCAGCCCTAGTATATCGCAGGCTGAAATTTCAGGGTTTGTTTTTCTAACTAGCATCTAAAATGTACAATTCCAACTCACACGTGTACTTACATAGTTTAAAGACGTCTTTAAACAAAACATAAAGCATATAATATGTTGAACGGATATAGAATAACACCAAATCACACAGTAATTTGATTTATTCATTTTGTATCTTTTTACTGACAAAGTTTTTTTTCCATAATTTTATTTCTTTTTATGATTCTTTAAGTTGTTGATTTTTCCTTTTTTTAATGTATATTGTTTATTTTAATTTTTGTTATTTGTTCTTTTTTTAATACTTATGCTGTTATTATATTACTAGCGTGTACCAGCGACTTCGTTCGCGTCGAATTAATTATTTGTAATGGTGATGATAAAGCAAAGCAAGAATTTTCATTAACATACAAACTGGATAAAATTTTCTCACATTTATGTCAGCATTTTTAATATCGTCATATTGTTATGGCGATATTATTATATAACTTGGTAATATTTGGGTAGGGGTAGTTTCATCTCGTTGGAATTTGACTTTCGAAAAATCCGTTTGCCAAAAATAAGCCTTTTACGTCAAGCAGTTTAAGCAGAATCGTGGTTAAGAAATTACCCAACTTTTTGGAACACCCTGTGTGATTTTTTAAAAAATCTCAAAGTATTTAAAAAATACAAATAAATTATGCTTGTCCAAGCGTTTTCCCGAAAGACTAACCGTTTTTTAAATAACAAATATTGTAATATTTGAAGGGCGTTTTCACCTCTTGGAATTTGAGATTCGAGAAACCCCTCCTTATCGAACCTTTACACCCCACAGTCAATCCGTTTGCCAATCCAATTGTCTACCACTAATTTTGACGTTCTAAATGCTTACATTGAAATTAAAGGAACAAACTTCTAAGCTAATTGAAACCACTAATTTATTCTACTAATTGGGAGGTTCTGAATGAAGCTAAACAACATTAAATAACAACATTTTTGGTGAATCTAATTATAATTCAAAACTAATAAATAAAAAAAAGATGATTTAAAATAAAGCAAATATCGAAAATATTAATAACTTAAAAGCTTTATTTTTGCTATAATACAACATACGCTTTACTATAGCTAAAAGTTCTAACAATAATATATGTTCACTGATGTATAAACCTTAATACAACCCTAAACACGTGAATCTCTAACAATAGCGATAAAAATAAGTAGTTTTCAAGCGATCTACTGTATATTATACACAATATAAAGAAACATTTGTACGGTAAAGGGATCACTAATAAGGCGATAGTCCAATACGTTTTGTTGTATTATTGCAACAATAACGACACATAAAGATATGTTTCCGATGGCTTTAGCCATTCCTTGATGTAGGAAGAGGCAGTGCGTCGGGCGAAAGGTCTAAGCGTGGCTAATCCAATCAGCCCAAGTCATAGAGATGTGCCCTTTGTGACGCTGCGGCGCTCAGGACCACCTGGAAGACCATTGCGGACTGAATCGGCTTTGGAAAAGGAAGCTGTTGATTTATAGGTGCAGCAGCGGTGCTGAAATATTTTATTTTAAAAAAAGGACGGGATTCTTGGTGGAACCAAAAAAAAGCTTAGTTTAGGGAAAAAGTCAATTAGTAGGGGTATTTCTGTATTTATTATTCTTGTTACTTAAGAAGCAGCTGGGTGTGTCATTAATGATGAAAAATCTATACCTACTAATATATAAAATCCGTAAGTGACCGACTCACTGATTAATCACGATCCTGCTCAAACCACTCAACGTAAAAAGCTCAATTTTGGCATACAGGTTGATTCTAGTGATAAGAAGGGATTTTTCGAAATTCCAGTTCCAAGGGGGTGAAACCACCCCTCAAATATTACAATATTTTTTATTTAAAAAACGGTCAAGTTTCCGGAAAAACGCTTAAACACGTGTATTTTATTTTGTTTTTTACATATTTTAAGATTTTTAAAAATGTATACAGGGTGTTTCGAAAAATCTTGTCATTGATTAATCACGTTCCTGCTTAAAGCGCTTGACGTAAAAAGCTGATTTTTGGAGAACGGATTGCCTTTAAGGTGTAGAGGTTCGATAAGAAGGGATTTTTCGAAACTCGAATTCTAAGGGGGTGAAACCACCCCTCAGATATTAGAACATTTTTTTATTTAAAAACCAAACCCAACTCTTAAACACGTATATTTTATTTTGTTGTTTTACATATTTTAAAATTTTTAAAAAATTTATACAGGGTGTTTTATAAAATATGACCATTGAGTAATCACGATTCTGCTTAAAGTGCTTGACGTTTAAAGCTGATTTTTGGCAAACGGATTGACTTGGGTGTAGAGGTTCGATAAGGAGGGGTTTCGCGAATCTCAAATTCCAAGAGGGTGAAAACGCCCCTCAAATATTACAGTATTTGTTATTTAAAAAACCGGTTAGTATTTCGGGAAAACGCTTGGACATGCATAATTTATTTTGTTTTTTTACATACTTTGAAATTTTTTAAAAAATCATACAGGATGTTTCAAAAAGTTGGGTAATTGATTAACCACGATTCTGCTTAAACTGCTTGACGTAAAAAGCTTATTTTTGGCAAACGGATTTTTCGAAAGTCAAATTCGTTTCATTATTTTTTCTCATGCTGACATAAATGTGAGAAAATTTTATCCAGTTTGTATGTTAATGGAAATTCTTGCTTTGCTTTATCATCACCATTAAAAATGATGAATTCGACGCGAACGAAGTCGCGGGTACACGCTAGTTGAGAAAAATATTTATTTTTTAAAATGTCGCTAGGTTTAGAATCCACAAACAAAAGACAAAATATTCTTACAAATCATTATATCTTATTTCTTATTACATGCCAAATTTGAACAATTTTGGACAAGCCGATTTTAAGTAATTTAAGATATAACAATTTAGTGTATACAGGGTGTCTCAATATTCCGTGGACATAGAACTACTACGTATTTTTGGAAAAAACTTCATTGGACATAATTTAGAGAAAAGTGCTTCGTTTGTCTGCTAGAGGGCATTAAAAAAATAAACACATTTTTGCATATGTTTTAAGAACCGTTATTCCGATTTGAATGAGATTTTGGTTGCCTACGTTTCTCTAAGTGTTTTAACATATTTTTCCAACTTCTTTTTTCGTAAAATGGTCGCTCTAGTATTTACTACATTTTGTCGCTTACTTGTAAAAACGCCACATCGCGTAGTTTTTGAGAGAAAAATGGAGAATTTATTTTCAAAGCATACCTACAAAATATACAATTTCAATACTCTGGGGACATATAACACGTATATGTATTTTTGAAGCAAGATAAGTTAATTGTACATAGTTTACCTTTAGACAAAAGTGCTTCGTTTGTCCGTTAAAGGGCTTCAATAAAAAACCTGAAAGTTAATTAATTCAAGATTTATTAATTTTTATGAAGCTTATTGTCAAATATAATTTGTGATACTAACATAAAATTCCATATTTTTGCTAACTAGATTATTAGAGCATAATAGATTTAATGCGCCTCCATAGGCTTGATGCGACAAAAAACATTTTTTGGAAGTCAGCTTTGGAAATTTTTTTCCTGAAAAAGTATGAGCGGTTTTAACAAGAGAGGAAAATGTAGTAAATACTAGAAGGACCACTACGAAAGGAGAAGATCGGCAAAAAACAGTTTTTTAATTTCACTCAAAATGGGTTATTTGGGTCATAAATGACCTAATTACAAAATATTTTCATGGTGTCTGTCTGTCCGTCTGTAACAAGATAACTCAAAAACCGCTAAACCGATTTTAACTAAATTTGGCACAAAAATGCTGTGGCACCCGAGAATCTACCTATTAGTTTTTGGTGGGGTGGGGGTTGGTAAGGGGGGTATGGGAGACGTTAAACATTTAAAATCGGCAACTCCAAAATTACGGTAACTAGCGAAACGCGGTTTCAATTTAAGATTAGGAATAATATTTGCAACAAAATTTATCATAACATCAAAATCAGTCAAAGTCGCAGTTTTTAAAAAAAAATTGGAAAAATTTTTTTTTATTTTGAAACTAAAACAACTGCCTACCCAACTTTTTATTAACATATTTTAGTATGGGCGGCTATACGTACGCGGCGCCAAATTTTTAATTATTTTCGGACTTTTTCTTGATGTTTCTGAAAGTCAAATGTTGCAGCACTTAGCAAAAACGCAAACCTAAAGTATCATTTTAAATCGGAATAACTTTTATTTTTTAAATATTTTTAAAGTTTGATGCCCTCTAACGGACAAACGAAGCACTTTTTTATAGAGGTCAATTATGTTCAATTAATTTATTTTGATTCCAAAAATACGTTGTAGTTCTATGTCCGCGGAATATTGGGACACCCTGTATACTCCAAATATGGCAATTTTCGAAACTTACCCACACATGAATTTTGGATTATAGAAATTTAATAAATTATATTCGAAATTATTTAGTACGAAATACGTATTGGCATATGTAGATATAAATCAAATAATTCCATTAATTCTTGAAAAAATTCATTCAATACTTCTTCGGAAAATTATATTTTTTTCTAATTATTAAAAAAAAATGTTTGAAAGTGATTAGATGTTTAAAATGGAAAAATATACCTTTTCAGAGCAATAACAAATCATTATTTACAAATCTATATGTTCTCTACTACCACGATTCCGAATGAAACTTAATTAAACTTTTTCAGTAGTTTTTCAAAAGTAATGAACGATTTCATGGATACGCATAAAACTGTAATTTCAGTGGTAGTAAAACAAACAAGGGACTTCTTCTGCAATCAGCTTTTTAAAACTAATTTCTAAGTCTTAATTCTTCCATTTTCTCTAGATTTTTGTTAGTGTTTCTTTGTTTAGCAGATTTTTCAACGGGCTGAAAATTAATATCGTCTTAATTTATATACCTATATGAACTGTATACGGATAATACTTTTATGTATTAGATTAAAAATTTGGAATTTAGAACAGATGAGAGGAAAGATAAGCCCATATGTTGGGAATGTAGATTAGGCAAATGTTACTAATAGGAGTTTTTAACAAAAGCGAGAGAGATTCGACTGGCTATTAAATAACTAGTACTAAAATATGTTTTGGAACAATAAACTATGTCTTGTACAAAATATACAAAAAAAAAAAAAGTTAAATTATGGTTTTCTTATTATTGGACAAGTTAATTTTATTTCTAAATGTTATATAATAAAATCTTAATAAGTCACATTGGATATAGTAGACTTCAAGGAAGTTTCAGAAAAGCTTAAACTTTTAGAAATTCCTTTTTTAGCTGTTACACTACAAGTTACGGGAACTGGAGAAGTGTTTCAAGGGAGTTTATATATAATGGAAAAGGAAGATAAGCTGTCGACTTTAGAAGTCTTGTTAGTTTTAATTCTGGTATTATATTTGTTTGGTTAACTCTGATTATTATCTAAGAAATATTAACAAAACGTTCATTTCTAAAATTAATAAATTCTAAAAATATCTTTTTGTTTGGAAAACTATTTGAAAAATGATATATTAATACAATTAAAACAAGAATAAATTTAGTTTTTTAGTTATGAAAAGACCAGATTCCACAAGTATAACTGCATTAATAGTTAAAAGGTTGGATAGTGTTTTTTTGAGGTATGATACTGGTCATATTCATAGCATTACGATGTTCTACTGTTAATTTTATTTTCTGTTTTAATAAATTTTGATTAAAATGATTTACTCAACGATTAAACTCAATCAGTTTCAGTGGGTTGCCTGTCTCTGTGTTATTGGAGCTATCCGGACTACACCAACAAACAAAATACTAGGTAAAAAGTAGGTAGGCAACCAGCAAAAAATAGGTACAGCTAAACCAAACCTAACTCTCCTGGTACTTCTATACTCCGTTATAAGTCCGTTGGAGCAAACCCTCTTTTGGATTTTAGAGAGGCTAGACACTTTACAGAATTGTGGGAATTATATACCTCTTCAGTTCATCTTTGACAAGATTTACGAGATTCACAGTAATAGAGAACACGTTAGGTACTGCCTGTAGCTGAAGGTTTAATAAAATCTTCTCAAAGGAATATTTTCACGAAATTTGAACAAATAAGATAAATAGATCATGGATAAACTGGCAGACATCGCCATGGCAGCCTGAGAAATATCTCCTAGGAATATTGCAAATAAAAGCGTCACAATTTTGACAGGTAGTAGGGCTTCTGCATAGGAATCTAATCAGGCGCTCATGGAGGCCTTTCGTGGTAACAAGATTACGCAGGGCTGGAGCAAAGAACACGCACAATATAGTAGAAACAGAACAAGTTGGATATTGGTTGTATGCTATTGGCAGCCAGTCTAAATAATATTGGACTAACTTTCTCCTGCTTATTGGCTGTCGTATTTATGATAAGTAAAATGACATATATCGCCCTACAAAATTACAAATTTTTTTGACGAAGGCCAGAAGCTGTTTTTGGACTGTAAATGCCTCAAAAAGAAGCTGATTGAAGTTTTTTCAAGTCTTAAAGCTAATAAAGTGTGGTCAAGTCTTAAAGGAAATACAGTAGGTATTCCCAATTTGCAGGTGTTCTGGTCTTTCCCCATTTTCACCACACAATCTGCATTTGCCGCTGTTTCTTAGCTTCAATCTACTAAGGTGTTCATTGACGAGACAGTGTCCTGTTAAAAACTCCATGACAATCCGAAAATTGTTCTTTACTTGAATTCAAGAAAAGTGCTGAAAAATTTCTTCGGTAGTCTTAAACCGTTGGAGGATTCCCAATCCAGGTTATGGATGGGACTATTCCCTACCCTATGTTAGCTTTCCCGCTTGGTAAACAGAACGGTTCTGGCCCAGTTAGTAGAGTGTTTGCTCCTTTCCTATAGCTAGATCATTTGTTCATTATCTTCCATTTTTTGGTGGGCTGGCTGGCACAGAGTAGGGCATTATTTTCTTTTGCGTAATTTGCCTGTTCAGTACGAGATTACCTCGATTAAAACAGGAAAAGTTGAATAAACCTAGATACGAAATGAGTTTTTCAGGGTTTTAAGTAGAAGAAATGATTGGTATATATCAACAATTCCTCTCTTCGAAATTATTAAAGGCTTTCTATTTAGAGGCCTTAATAAAGTTCTCAAAAACAGTAGAAGAAAACGCCATAAAAACGAAATGTCAACCAAAATTGAGGATAGTTAGACTAAATTTAAAAACGTTTCAAAGAATAAGATGTAAGCGTGTATTCCTGCAACGACGTAATCCGAAACCTGCATCGCCGCCGCTCCAACTTCCAACATAAAATAGTTGTTAGCGGTTTTCATCGGCCTACACTCGCCAACCGGCCTTTCAATGGCCGTTTTTTTCGTCTTGAAACAATCCGCGAATCGCGGCGAGGCCGGGCCTGTTTCGCGGCACCTCCCATAAAATAATTCGTTCCCTCCCATGGGCAAAGTCGCGCTAACTTACCATGGAACCGATCGTTACGTGTGGGCTAAGTCGGTAGTAGTTTATCGATACTTCATCGTCTTTGCCATTGGTCGTTGGCGGTAAGCGATGTTGTGTCAGGATACGTCCACTACTACTGGACTTGCTGTTTGATTGTTACTTTCATTTCCATAATGATATCATACAGGGTTCCAAAAATTGCGTTAACGAAACTTCAAATATAAATGTTGTGCTCAAAAGATGAAGATTTTGTTCTATCTAATATACTTGTCAAGTTTTTCCATGATTTTCAATGATGACAGGTGTCTTCAAGCGTTGTGGCGTCTTTAGATCGCTATTAAGAATTTTTTTTACAACCATATATGTAATACTAACATTAACAACTTTTAAAAAATTTGGAAGTGTCAAATTATCTACATTTCTTCCCTCTTCGATTTCCCTCACCCATTTCCCTCATTCATTTCCCTCACTCGGTTTTTCTTATTTCTCATACTCATTTAATTGAGCAAGAGAACGTTCTTGTAATATCTTTATTAAATACTGATCTAACATCAACAAAAATAAACAAAATTATTTTTTTTATGATGTTGAAAAACTGACCCATTCTATATGAAATACATAAAAACAATAGACTTCTTTAGCTTAAAACCTACATTCTGGCGTTTTAAAAAAGCGACGAGTTTGTGATATTTTGATATGTCAGTCTTTTCCCTTAATTCTAGCATTGTCCCTATCATGCTGTACGTAGCCCAAAGAGTAGATGGCTTTTTGTGTCTTACCATGTCGCTAAAATGTGCCATCAAGACTGTCTCCGAAGCAATATTCTTAGCATTTCTTTCGACACACCATTTTTCGTAAACTTTCAATGCTATTTCATATCGCCCCCTACTTTTCTCTGGAAGTAAACTACTGGCTTCTGCTCTTTTTGCAGTTTCTGTAAGTTGGACTGGTGGAGTACCAATATTAAAGTAGTCTTCATTATCAGAACTTTCCGACAACATTCTGGCTTTCTATGTTATATAAATTCGAAAAAGCGAACGCGAAATTCAAAACTGTCACTTAGTTGTTTGTTTTGCTGTTGAAGGTTTGCGCCATAACAACCACTGGTACCGGTAACAATAGATATGGAAATGCCAAAACAGAAAACGACAAATTTTCGCATATTTATTTTTTTCCAAAATAAAATACTGTCCCTATTTTTTAATTAATGATGTGGTTGTAAATAAAATAGTGTACAAACCTCGGAGGAGAGTTTTCATTATTGTCTCGAGATTTAGTTAATCTCTCAACAGTAATGAAATACTTCCTTTATCGGTATGTAATATATTATTAAAGCAGGTTTTCACTAAATGGGCTTAACATACAACTATTTTTTTATATAGAGAGAAACAGAAACATGTCTTAAGTTTTAGAAACAAACTCGAAACTCGAGTTCCATTAAACGGCCTGAAACCGTGTCCATTGTTTTGAAAAATGTTTCCTACATTTTTTCTACCAGACGACAAGTTTTTATCATTCCTACTTCTCTTGACATAAGCGATTTATATTCTACCTGAGATTAAAAAACAACCGAGGACGAAGTTAAAGCCTGGTTGATTTTGTTGCCTTTGTTCCAATACACTTGGATGCTGAGCGCGTTTCACTTGGTAGTAGTTTGTTTGGATCGAACATGGATCGAACCATAAGTATATTTGATCCAAGTACACTTTGACCTTGGCAACTTTATTTGGAAGAGTTCATTCTTATAATGACGATTAAGTTACGAAATAATCATGAGGACTCGATGAATGATGACAATAAATAAATGGTAAACTAAGATCATCCATTTATGATTTTATAAAAATGTTTAGTAACGAATTGGAAAACTTGTCAGTTATTCCAATTTTTTAGATGGACTTATTACATATAGATACAAAAGCTAACTGGATAGTTGAGTGCCGTTTCCATCAAACAAATTCTCAAATCACAGAAACTGTTTGATCTTTCCGACCATGGAACTTTCATTGTTGATCAAAAGAGTCGACCCAAAATTTCTAAAATATTTCTCATTTTCGAAACTCCAAATGCTGCTTCGTTGAAAACAACAGAATTTCCATTTTGTTGCGCTTTTTTGTCTGTGGCAAATCACGCTTTTAGAATCATCATTATAGTAAATTTAGTATCCCATTAGAAACTATAGGTACACAAATTATTATTACTCTATAGCAAAATCCAATTTTAAATTCAACCAATAAAAGGTTTACTACCTAGTTTAGTTTTCCAGTTTTATCTATTAAAGTGGTAGTATAAATAAATAAAAGACTTTATTGTCAACAAATTTTACAATTTGTAGACAATGGTAAAGTAAACAAACAAAGTAAATAAACAAACAAACAAAAGAGAATACAAAACATTATACAAATAACATTGTCAGTCTTATTGTTTAAAATAAACATTTGTAAATGTTTACAAAGTCAAAGAATAAAAAAATAAAAATAATATTCAAAAATATTTAGTTAGGTTATAGTAAATATCAATGACTTGATATTATGATTATTGTAAATATCAATGATAAATTTATTTCGATGTCATTAGTAAATATAGTAATAGCAAACATTAGACCAGTGTTTACAAGATCAAATTCGATTATTAAAATATTAGTCATTATGAGTCATTTACGGCGTAGAAAGCATTGTCTAATAAATAAGATTTCAATTCTTTGCGAAATGAAGAAAATGATGTTATGGATTTGATTTCAAATGGCAGGTGATTGTGCATATTTTTCGAGTTGTATAATATTGAACTTTTAACTAACTCTGAGCGTGGGGTAGGTAGATAAAGATCTTGCTCTGCGTTCCTGAGTGGATAAGTGTGAGATGACCTTTCTTGAGAAAATGATACATGCTTACGTATTAGGCAAACGGATTCAAATATAAATAAGGAAGGAAGAGTTAATATTTTTAATTTTTTAAAAAAATCCTGGCAATGAGTTCTGCTGTTTAGTCTCAGTGAATATCGAACAGCTCTCTTCTGGAGCTTGGAAATGCGGTAAAATTAAGTCACACAACACGTAACCCAGAATGGAAGGGCATACCTGAGGTGCGACTCAAAAAATGCATAATAAAGAGTTCTAGCCACTGACAAGTTGAGCTCCTTAAGAACAGATCTTAATGCAAAACAGACAGAGCTTAATTTTTACGACAAAGCGTCGATATGAATCATGTCCCATTTCAAAGAATTGTCTACAACAAGCCCTAAGAATTTTACCGATTTTACGACGTCAATGGTGGTGTTGTTAAGTACAAAAGGCAAGAACTAAGTATTCTTAGTAGAAGTAAGTATTCTGAATGAATGAACCATTATCATCATCATCATTTTCAACTTATTCAACCATTTCCAATTATGGTGTAGCCTCCCTCACATATTTAGATACTCTCTTTGTAGTTCGGCCCATTGTTGTCTATTGTTGGCTATGCGAATCCAAGTTATCCCTGCTAATTTCCTAATATTATAGTCCCATCTCAACTGTTTGCCAGGTTTCCTGCCTATTGCAACGTTAGGGATTTCATTCAGTGGATGATATCTATTACTTGGGTCTTCTGTCGTATCCACTCTATTCTTTTACGATCTTTTTTGGTTATACCCAGCATATTTCGACACCTTTTTTTCTAAATAAGAATGACTGGTATCTTAGAGGATCTGCATCTTCCGCGGGTACAATAGCTCCAATGGGGTTTATGTGCGTATTACAGTCTATTTGGTGTGCCCCCTAGTAAAAGAATATCATGAAGATATAAACGGTGACTTAATTTCACTAAGGCTATAAATAATTTATATCAACAGCTTTTTTCAACGTAAGCTAACGTAACATTCAATTGCCCAATTCAGTAATAGATATAGTAAAGATCAAGTTCAATTGATATTTCTATGCTTACTATCAGGCCCGTTCCTGGGGTATCTGGCACCTACGTTCAGCATTCTTTGGTGCGCCCTTTTTATATTTAAATGAATTATATATTTTAATCTTAATCTCAAAAATTTAAAGAATTTATATTCTGCGACAAACGAGCAATATGTAATTGCAAATGTAAAAAAACTATTCCAATTAAAGTATAAAAACATTTATTAAATAAAGAAAACAAACAAAACCACAAAAATATTTAGTAACAAAAAACAGTACCCTAAAGAAAAAAACTGACCCATTTTATAAGAAATACATAAAAACAATAAACTAAAAATCGTAAATAATATGCATGTACTGATTTCTTTCGAAAATCGACAACTATGAAACTATGAACCCTTCCCGGACGCATTTAAGCAAAATGTACCATTATTTAGTCTATGATGTGATTTTCCCTGCTCTCATTGGTCGAGACTAAACGCTGGTGCGTTTTGCCAAACATGACTAAAATGCGGTACGTTTTGCCACGTTAGCGTGATTCATTCCAAACGCAGGTACATGTTGCTAAATTTTACTAAAACGTGGTGTATTATGCCTGAGATTGAATGGCATTAACCTTTTGAATAGCCCTGAGAAAAATAAAAAGAATTGACGGATTGATATGACAACTTCGCCAAAAACACGCCGCCGTTATACGCTTTTCTCAAGAAATTTTCATTATGAACCATACGTTGTTTTTTATTATTGTTTGGAATAAACTTTAGCATTTTTAATTGATATCTAACATGACATCTGAAGGTTTGACGTATATTTTTACGTGGAAAATTAGTTTTGGTTTAAGGTAGCATTATTTTTTATGCTGAACTAAAAACAGCTGGATTTCAGAATTTTCGCGACTAAATTCAGTTGCCTGGATTGTACGGCCGAACTTTTCCGTATTGGACAGGCTGTATGGAGGTAGCTTTGGGACAAAAATCACGCAGTTTGTGGCGCACCTCATTCGCCTCGGTTGATGTAGAAACAAAATTTTTTTATGGGTATATGTAGAGAAACAATGTGCATAATTTAAAATTATTTTGAAATGTACAGGGTGTGTTAGAACTAAGATCCATACTATTCATTTTACAGATACAGATCCATACTATTCCATTTATTTTCATTTTTTGGATTCTTGGGCTTAAAAATAAAATTATTGTAAGGGTTTAATATGTTCAGATGCTTTAGTTTTGAGATATTTAAAGACATTTAAATATGCATGCTCTAATAAAAAGTTTGTCAACACCCTGTACATTACTTTTCAAGAGGAAACCAGAGAAATTAACTTTACTAAAATAAAATAAAAAAATGTATACAGGGGTATCAAAAATTGCTGGTCTATTTTAAATGTTATTTTACATAAAAACTTCGTTATTTCTATGTATGATGCAATTTTTGATACCTAGCTAAAGCTAAGGTTTATTTCTCTGGCGAATCAGCACAAAAATTGATTCTGAAAAGTAATGTGATAGATAATTCAAAATTATAAAAAAAAAAAAAAAAAAAAAAAAAAAAAAAAAACATTTAAACATATTAAACCACTATAATAAATAACATTTTGCCAAAAATCAAAAATATAAAAAAAAAAAAAAAAAAAAAAGAAGAAAAAATATAACTTTGGTATGGATCTTAATTCTGACACACACCTTGCTTACATTCAAAAATAATTTTTAAGAATTATTCCCCCCTACTCACACGTCTGTGTTACAAGAGACGCCACGACACACGGAAATCAAACAAACAATTTTTCGGAAGTGTCAGACTAATATTTTATAAAATAGACGTTTTCTTAACATTTCACGCTGGTCCTAAAAAGACGATCAAATATTAAATAGGATAATTCTGTGGTCATTTCTAAAAATCAAAGATTTTAATAATGCCGTTTATAACATGTTAGTGTAATCTGCATTGTCCTTAAAACATTTTGCATGATGCTGGAAAGAATATGGCAAAACGTACCACGTTTTAGTCACGGTTGGCAAAACACACCAGCAGCGTTTAGTCTCAACCAATGAGAGCAGGAAAAAATACGTATAATGGTACATTTTCTCGCCCAGACACAAACGGTACATTATTAGACAGGGAATGCAGAGAGAAACAAGCCCTATAACATAGGATACAACATTTTAATGAACAGTGCTTTCCATAAAATCATAAAGCCAAAAAATATACGAAATAATATACATGTACTGATTTCATTCGAAAATCGACAACGATGAAACGCTATGATCCCGTGCCCGACACAAACGGTACATTGTGAGACAGGAAATTGTAAAGCGAAACAAGCCCTATAACATAGGATAGAACATTTTTAATGAACAGTGCTTTCCATAAAATCAATAAAATGAAAAATATACGAAATTTCGTATAAATAATATATAATAATATTATTATATACGTATTATATACGTATACTCTATATAAAAAAATAATATACGATGATGACAACTATGAAACTGTGATCCCTTCCCCGACACAAACGGTATATTGTGAGACAGGAAATGTAGAGAGAAAGAAGCCCTATAACATAGGATACAACATTTTAACGATCAGTGCTTTCCAGAAAATGAATAAAATGAAAAATAAATAGATGAGATCAATGTGTTGCCGACAGATCGCCCTAGACTTGTTTATTCGGTGCGGCCAACGCAAAAAAGACGCTGAGCAAACTTTATCCTATGATGTATGTTTAAGTATGTTGTTTATAAAAAAAAAAAAAAAAAAAAAAAAAAAAAAAAAAACAACAAGAAAGCGTAATCGGTTTTTTGTTACAAAGTACTGATTAACACTTCGATTTTGCGCCCCCAAAATGTTGCGCCTACGTGCGTGCACGCACTGCACGCTCGCCAGGAACGGCCCTGCTTACTATGGCGTCCTGACAATTAGACCACATACGTTTTGTTTAGTAACAATAATTAAATAATTAATTACGAATATATGTTTTTTATTACAGACGTTAAATTTTATGTCAATTCTCAAGGTGTTTCCAGTGTGTTGTAAGATAATAAAAATGTAACGTCTTTTTCGGCATTTCAAGATATATGTTTGAGCCAAAAAAATCGTTTCGAAATTATATAAAACAATAAACATGCCTTTAAGTGATAACAGTCGTAAAAGGAAAACATTATAATTGAAAAAATATTGTTTTTCTTGTAATGAAATTTAATTATAAGTAAATAAAAAACATAATTTTTAAGATAAATGAGTATTCAACGGATTTAAGAAAAGGTGGTAATTCTATATTCGATAATTAGTAAAAACCAATAAACACGAACATTAAATTATCAATGGTTTCACTTCATTATTTTATTTAAGTTTAGAAAGAAATATCGACATATCGAATCGTTTAGTTCCCACCCTGATGAGGATGTAGACAAAACGTTTTATCCAACTTTACAGGGTAGAACCGTGTGCACTGTTTGCTTACATCCTCACCCTCCAATTGGTCGCGATTGGGACGACATCAAATTTTTGTTTCAAAACTAAACTGTCACAGTGACACGTGTCGTACACGCGCGGTCAAGTTGGCCTTGGTCCAAATTATCGACGCCCACACAAGCAAAAATGCTATGTTTAGTTTGACATAAATCGAAATTACAAATATTTTTGTTCGTAGGTTCATCCATTCACTGTCGTTCTTATAGAAATCTGTGGACCTAATTTTAAATTTTATAAAAAAAAAAAAATAATGAATTAAAATATATTATGCACAAATTAGAGATGGTCGGCGAGAGATATGGTTAAAAAACTAAGATAAAAGAAAAATCAAACAAAGGAGGATGTGACGCAGAAATCAAGAGAAGACTGTGTATAGCACGTAATTCCATGACCAAACCCAATAAAATATGGAAAGATTCAGCCATTTTAATTAGCAACAAACTCAGACTACTAAGAGCCCTAATTTGCCCCATTGCCACTTATGCCTCAGAGACCTGCACATTGAAGTTGGCAATGAATATATAGACGGATGCTGCGAATACCGTACACAGCTCACCGTACAAACATTTCAATACTCGAACAACTGAATATCGAATCTAGACTGTCGATATCAATAAATCAATCAAATTTACGATACTTTGGCCACATATCCAGGAACACCAATGGCCTAGAAAAACTAATTGTGGAGGGAAAAGTGAACGGGAAACGTCCTAGAGGGAGATTTCTGAACAATTGGACCAAATGAAGACGATAATAGGTCATAGTCTGCACAAGGCCAGTACAGCTGCGCAAGACAGAACAATATGGAGAGACACAATACCTTTGTTCGGGTTCTTGTTATTACCGATTCTGAACAGTCCTAGAACTCTGCAGCGCATGCGCAAATAAAATAATGTCTTCATATTTCCTTCTGCGCATACGCATCACAGTTCTAGGACGGTTCAGAATCGGTAATAAGAGAAACCCGACGTAAGCTAATAAATGCGATATCATAATGTCACCATACTCTTATAGAGTAATAGGAAGGAGGAGGAGGAGGAGTTCTTTCCGACCAACTATAACGGCGCAAGCACTAGCGAAAGTTGATGGAATCCGACAATATAGCTACAGATATATAGTAGAATTAAATAACATCACTATAATAAATTTAAACTGTTTTGAATGTAGGTATATAAAATATATTTTAAACACACTTAACTATTTTGGGTTTATTTTTTTATAATTTTGTTTTCATAACGAGTTTTAGTAATGAGTTCCACGGAGTTCCGCTTTTAATTTAATAAAAAAAAAAAAAAAAAAAAAAAAAAAAAAAAAAAACAGGTTTTAAAAAATCAGCCTTCCCAATTTTTTTTTTTTTTGATGCTTAGCCCTTTATTTGCAGGGAGTCGCACTGATTTCTATACCAGTCCTGTAATAGCAAATATTTTTAGTTTGAGAGGAATGGATATTTCTAAATTACTTGAATTTCTAAGTTTATTACTACGTACTAAGTTTCTTTTTCATATATTGACTATATTGTATATTAGAAAAATTCAAAATTGCTCTGTTGAATGTAAATTCACACTCTTTTGCGCTTCACGAAAAAAGTGCGAACTACATCAGTTTTAGGTAACGTTTGCACTACTTTAGTTGAATGAAAAATTTATATTATTTAAAATTAGCCCTACAAACGTAATAAGAAAAATAATGTGTGGATAAACATACGAAAAAATAATCTGGATTTTTGCTAAACATAGCATTTTGCCGTGTGTGCGACGTACTAAATTTCATTTAAATTGGACGATTTTTGATTTGATTCATTGATGATGATCAATAAATCAATCAAAATGACAATCAATTAAAAATATAATGGCTGATCAATCAAAATTAACCTAAGCATAGAATTTCAGTTACGACGCTTCAAGATCGATACCATTTTTGTGACGCTTCGCGTAACGGTACCTCGTGTGTCACAGTCTTGAATTTTTACTCTCATCGCGCGTAAAGAAGTTTCATTTCAACAAAATTAATTAAATATTTATAAAATTAGTTTTTTTTCTGAAGAAGCATTAAATTTGTAGGTCCATGTTTACGATTATACTACGACAAAAAGTATCACAGGTTTTATAGTAAAAATACTGTTAAAATGTAAATTAAGAAGAATGTCTCTAAATAAAAAATAAAATGTGGATATTTTCAAAACTCCATATGTAAAGGCTGACATAAAACGTTGGATTGGCTGAAAGTGTCTCATGCAAGAGAAAGGTCGTGTTTACAGATGGCAGCTATTACAAGGAAGGGGAATTGTATTACAAAATGGCGGTTAAATCGTTTTGTTCCTGACTGGAGACGGTTGAACAATATGTATACAATGCACAATAGAAATTTAAATTTATGTCTGCTGTAGAGTAAGACCGTAGAACAGAAACTAAATAAATACACTACATGCTAATAAAACTTGGTTGATTGACAACCAAGCCTGGTTGATTTTGTTGCCTTTGTTCCAATACACTTGGATGCTGAGCGCGTTTCACTTGGTAGTAGTTTGTTTGGATCGAACATGGATCGAACCATAAGTATATTTGATCCAAGTACACTTTGAAGCCTTGCTTGGCAACTTTTATTTAAGGAAAGTTCATTCTTATAATGACGATTAAGTTACGAAATAATCATGAGGACTCGATGAATGATGACAATAAAATAAATGGCTAAGATCATCCATTTATGATTTTATAAAATGTTTAATAAAAAAAAAAAAAAAAAAAAACAGATTATATATATATATATATATACATATATATATATATATATATATATATATATATATATATATATATATATATATATATATATATATATATATATATATATATATATATATATATATATATATATATATATATATATTATATATTAGTATTTATTATTTGGTAACAATTTATTAGATGGACTTATTACATATAGATACAAAAGCTAACTGGATAGTTGAGTGCCGTTTCCATCAAACAAATTCTCAAATCACAGAAACTGTTTGATCTTTCCGACCATGGAACTTTTCATTGTTGATCAAAAGAGTCGACCAAAATTTCTAAAATATTTCTCATTTTCGAAACTCCAAATGCTGATTCGTTGAAAACAGCAGAATTTCCATTTTGTTGCGGTTTTGTCTGTGGCAAATCTGCGCTTTTAGAATAATCATTATAGTAAATTTAGTACCCCATTAGAAACTATAGGTACACAAATTATTATTACTCTATGTAAAATCAATTTTAATTCAATAATAATTTTTTTTTTTTTTTTTTTTTTTTTTTTTTTTTTTTTTTTTTTTTTTTATAAATAAAATAAATGCCTTTATTGTCAAAAATTTTACAATTTGTAGACAATGGTAAAGTAAACAAACAAAGTAAATAAACAAACAAACAAAGAGATACAAAGGAAACATTATACAAATAAAATTATCCAGTCTTATATTTTAAGAATAAACATTTGTAAATGTTAACAAAGTCAAAGAATAAAAATAAAAAATAGTATTCAAAATATTTAGTTAGGTTATAGTAAATATCAATGACTTGATATTATGATTATTGTAAATATCAATGATAAATTTATTTCGGAAGTGTCATTAGTAAATATGAAAACAATAGCAAACATTGAACCAGTGTTTACAAGTTAAATTCGATTATTAAGTATTAGCCAGTGTTTATAAGGTCATTTACGGCGTAGAAAGCATTGTCTAATAAATAAGATAAGAGATTTCAATGCTTTGCGTAATGAAGAAAATGATATTATGGATTTGATTTCAAATGGCAGGTGATTGTGCATATTTTTTCGGGTTGTATAATATTGAACTTTTAACTAACTCTGAGCGTGGGGTAGGAAGATAAAGATCTTGCTCTGCGTTCCTAATTGGATAGACATGAACTGGCCCTAGAGAAGCTGATACATGCTTACGTATTAGGCAAACAGATCAAATATAAATGGGAAGGAGAGAGTTAATATTTTTAATTTTTTAAAAATCCCTGACAATGAGTTCTGCTGTTTAGTCTCAGTGAATATCAAACAGCTCTCTTCTGGAGCTTGAAAATGCAGTCAAATTGAATCGCACAACACTTAACCAGAATGGAAGGGCATACCTGGGGTGCGACTCAAAATGCATAATAAACAGTTCCTAGCCACTGACAAGTTAGGCTCCTTAGAAACAGATCTTAATGCAAAACAGGCAGAGCTTATTTTTTTTCGACAAAGCGTCGATATGAATCATGTCCTATTTCAGAGAATTGTCTACAACAAACCTAAAAGATTTTACCGATTTTACGACGTCAATGGTGATGTTGTTAAGTACAAAAGGCAAGAACTAAGTATTCTTAGTAGAAGTAAGTATTCTGAATGAATGAACCATTATCATCATCATCATTTTCAACTTATTCAATAATTTCCAGTTATGGTGTAGCCTCCCTCACATATTTAGATGCAACCTTTGTAGTTGGGCCCCATTGTTGTCTATTGTTTGCTATGCAGATCAAGTTATCCTGCTAATTTCTAATATTATAGTCCCATCTCAGCTGTTGTCGTCCTTCTCATGGGTTTCCCTTACCTATTTACAACTTGAAGGATTTAATTCTGTGGATTGACATCTATTACTTGGGTCTTCTGTCGTATCCACTCAATTCTTTTACGGTCTTTTTTAGTTATACCCAGCATATTTCGACACCTTTTTTCCTAAATACAAAGGATTGACTGGTATCTTAGAGGATCTGCATCTTCCGCGGGTACAATAGGTCCAATGGGGTTTATGTGCGTATTACAGTCTATTTGGTGTGCTCCCTAGTAAAAGAATATCATGAAGATATAAACGGTGACTTAATTTCACTAAGGCTATAAATAATTTATATCAACAGCTTTTTTCAACGTAAGCTAACGTAACATTCAATTGCCCAATTCAGTAATAGATATAGTAGATAAAGATGTTCAATTATTTCTATGCTTACTATCAGGCCCGTTCCTGGGGTATCTGGCGCTTATGTGCAGCATTCTTTGGTGCGCCCTTTTCATATTTAAATCAATTATATATTTTTTAAATCTTAATCTCAAAGAAATTTAAAAATTTACATTTTTTTTTATATATTATATTAATTACATAAATGTAAAAAAACTAATTCAATTAAAGTATAAAACATTTATTAAATAAGTGAAACAAACAAAACCACAAAATATTTAGTAACTAAAATGAGTACCCTAAAGGAAAACTATTATTTATGGAAATACATAGGAAACAATAAACTAAGAATCAGAATAATATGCATGTACTGATTTCTTTCGAAATCGACAACTATGAGACTATGAACCCTTCCCGGACGCATTTAAGCAAAATGTACCATTATTTAGTCTTTAATGTGATTTCCCCTGCTCTCATTGGTCGAGACTAAACGCTGGTGCGTTTTGCCAAACATGACTAAAATGCGGTACGTTTTGCCACGTTAACGTGATTCATTCCAAACGCAGGTACATGTTGCTAAATTTTACTAAAACGTGGTGTATTATGCCTGAGATTGAATGGCATTAACCTTTTCAATGGCCCACCAGAAAATAAAAAGAATTGACAGTTGATGCTGACAACTTCATAAAAACGCATACGCCATTGCCAGCTTTTCTCAAGAAATTTTCATTAGACAGACGTTGTTTTTGTGTGTTTGAATAAACTTTAGCATTTTTAATTGATGCTTATCTACCATGACATCTGAAGGTTCGACATTATATTTTGCATTAAAATTAGTTTTTGGTTTAAGGTAGCATTATTTTTTATGCTGAACTAAAAACAGCTGGATTTCAGGGTACTATCAATAATTATAATTATATCAATTGGACAGGCTGTATGGAGGTAGCTTTGGGACAAAAATCACGCAGTTTGTGGCGCACCTCATTCGCTTCGGTTGATGTAGAAACAAAATTTTTTATGGGTATATGTAGAGAGGAAACAATGTGCATAATTTAAAATTATTTTGGAAATGTACAGGGTGTGTTAGAACTAAGATCCATACTATTCATTTTACAGATACAGATCCATACTATTCCATTTTTATTTCATTTTTTTGGATTCTTGGGCTTAAAATAAGGCATTTATTGTAAAGGTTTAATATGTTCAGATGCTTTAGTTTTTGAGATATTTAAGACATTTAAATATGCATGCTCTAATAAAAGGTTTGTCCAGCACCCATGCATTTACTTTTCCAGAGAAACCAGAGAGTGCTTTACTAGGCAATGTATGCTTTCTTAAAATGTATACAGGGTATCAAAAATTGCTGGTCTATTTTAAATATTTATTTTACATAAAAACTTCGTTATTTCTACAGTATGATTTTGATACCCCTGTATGCACATTTAAAGAAACAATCAATACAGTGGTTTATTCTCTGGCTTGAAGATCAACACAAGGGTGATTCTGAAAGTAATGTACAAAGTGTTAATAAACTTTTTATCGTACGCTATTAAATATGCTAAACTCAAAAACAAAAGCATTAAACATAAACCCTCATAATACTTATTACATGTTCAAAATCAAAATGGGCTCACTTCTGATATTCCATGAGAGAAAAATATAACTTTGGGTATGGATCTTGAATTCTGATACACCTTGTACATTTCAAAATAATTTTTAAATTATGTACATTACAAACTTTCCACACTCTCTACGTCTGTGTTACAGAGACGCCACGACACACGGAAATCAAACAAACAATTTTTTTTTTTTTTTTTATTAATATTTTTATAAAGATAGACGTTTTTCTTAACATTTCACGCTGGTCCTAAAAAGAGACGATCAAATATTAAATAGGATAATTCTGTGGTCATTCCTAAAAATCAAAGAGATTTTAATAATTACCGTTTATAACATGTTAATTAACAATCTGCATTTGTCCTTAAAACATTTGCATGATGCTGGAAAGAATATGGCAGAACGTACCACGTTTTAGTCACAGTTGTAAAGAACCAGTACCAGCGCTTAGTCTCAACCAATGAGAGCAGGGAGAATCACATTATGGACTATACTTAATGGGTACATTTTGCTTAAATACCTCCCGGACACAAACGGTACATTGTAGGACAGGAAATTGTAGAGAGAAACATAGGATATATATAACCCTATAACATAGGATACAACATTTTGTAGACAGTGCTTTCCATAAAATCCTATAAAATAAAAATATACGAAATAATATACATGTACTGATTTCATTTCGAAAATCGACAACTTGATGAAACTATGATCCATTCCCCGACACAAACGGTACATTTGTGAGACAGGAAATTGTAGAGAACAAGCCCTATAACATAGGATAGAACATTTTAATGAACAGTGCTTTCCATAAAATCAATAAAATGAAAATATAAAATTTCGTATAAATAATATATAATAATACATTATTATATACATTATTATATACGTATATATATAAAAATAATATACGATGATGACAACTATGAAGCTATGATCCCTTCCCCGACACAAACGGTATATTGTGGGACAGGAAATGTAGAGAGAAAGAAGCCCTATAACATGGGATACAACATTTTAACGATCAGTGCTTTCCAGAAAATGAATAAAATGAAAATAAAATAAGATGAGATCAATGTGTTGCCGACAGATCGCCCTAGACTTGTTTATTCAGTGCGGCCAACGCAAAAAAGACTAAGCAAACTTTATCCTATGATGTATGTTTAGGGTATTTGTTTATTAACAGAAATATTATCGGTTTTTTGTTACAAAGTATTGATTGACACTTCGATTTGACACCCCCAAAATGTTGCGCCTACGTGCGTGCACGCCCTGCACGATCGCCAGGAACGGCCCTGCTTACTATGGCGTCCTGACAATTGAATACATACGTCTTTTTGGTAACTAATAATTAAAATAATTAATTACGTAATATATGTTTTTATTACAGACGTTAATTTTTATGTCAATTCTCAAGGTGTTTCCAGTGTGTTGTAAGATAATAAAAATGTAACTGTCTTTTTCGGCATTTTAGAAGATAATATGTTTGAGCAAAAAATTCGTTTCGGAAATTATATAAAACAATAACATACCTTTAATTGATAACAGTGATCGTAAAAGGAAACATATAATTAGAAAAATATTGTTTTCTTATGTGAAATTTAATTATAAGTAAATAAAAACATAATTTTAAAATAAATGATATTCAACGGATTTAAGAAAAGGTGGTAATTCTATATTCGATAATTAGTAAAAACCAATAAACACGAACATTAAATTATCAATGTTTCACTTCATTATTTTATTTAAGTTTAGAAAGAAATATCGACAATATCGAATCGTTAGTCCCACCCTGATGAGGATGTAGACAAAACGTTTTATCCCACTTTGCAGGGTTGGCCCGTGTGCACTGTTGCTTACATTGCCTACCCTCCAAATTTGGTCGCGATTGGACGACATCAAATTTTGTTTCAAAACTAACTGTCCACAGTGACACGTGTCATTCACGGTCAAGTTGGCCTTAGTCCAATCTATCGACACACAAGGCAAAATCTTTATGTTTGGTTGACATAAAATTGAAATTACAAATATTTTTTGTTCGTAGGTTCATCCATTCACGGTCGTTCTTATAAAATCTGTGGACCTAATTTTAAATGTTATAGTTCTTTCCGGTAATGAATTAAAATATATTATGCACAAATTAGAGGTGGTCAGCGAGAGATATGGGTTAAAACTAAATAAAAGAAAAATCAAACAAAGGAGGATGTGACGCAGAAATCAAGAGAAGACTGTGTATAGCACGTAATTCCATGACCAAACCCAATAAAATATGGAAAGATTCAGCCATTTTAATTAGCAACAAACTCAGACTACTAAGAGCCCTAATTTGCCCCATTGCCACTTATGCCTCAGAGACCTGCACACTGAAGTTGGCAGTAGATATATAGACGGATGCTGAATACCGTACAGCTCACCTTACAAACATTTCAATACTCGAACAACTTAATATCGAATCTAGACTGTCGGTATCAATAAAATCAATCAAATTTACGATACTTTGGCCACATATCCAGGAACACCAATGGCCTAGAAAACTAATTGTGGAGGGAAGAGTGAACGGAAAACGTCCTAGAGGGAGATTTCCGAACAATTGGACCAAATGAGACGATAATGGGTCATAGTCTGCACGAGACCAGTACAGCTGCGCAAGACAGAACAATATGGAGAGACACAATACCTTTGTTCGGGTTCTTGTTAGCCCACCGATTCTAAGACAGTCCTGGGAAACTCTGCAGCGCATGCGCAAATAAAATAATATTCCATGGCACAAGCTTCTGCGCCTTACATCCACAGTTCTAGGACGAGGACAAGAATCAGTGAAACCCGACGTAAGCTAGCCAAATGCGATATCACTAATGTCCACCATACTCTTATACAAGTGAAAGCCAAGGAAGGGAGGAGGGAGGAGGAGTTCTTTCCATTAACAAGCAGCATAGCTTACTGCTTAGTTGATGGGATCCGACAATGCTAGCTACAGATATATGAAGTAGGAATTAAATACTTGCATCACTATAATAAATTTAAACTGTTTTGAATGCAAATTTATATAAAATATATTTTTAAAACATTTTTTTTTTTTTTTTTTGGTTTATTTTTTTTATAATTTTGTTTTCATAGCAGAGTTTTAAAGTATGTTTTATTATAAAAAAAAAATTTTAATTTATTAAAATTAAAATCCCTAATGTATTTTGATACAGGTTTTAAAAAATCAGCCTTCCCAATTTTTTTTTTTGATGTAGCCCTTTATTTGCAGGGAGTCGCACTGAAGAAATATTTTTTTAGTTTTGAGAAGACAGATATTCTAAATTATGAATTTCTAAGTTTATTACTACGTACTAAGTTTCTTTTTCATATATTATTGACTATATTGTATATTAGAAAAAAATTCAAATTGCTCTGTTGAATGTAAATTCACACTCTTTTGCGCTTCACGAAAAAAGTGCGAACTACATCAGTTTTAGGTAACGTTTGCACTACTTTAGTTGAATGAAAAAATTTATATTATTTAAAATTAGCCCTACAAACGTAATAAGAAAAATAATGTGTGGATAAACATACGAAAAAAATAATCTGGATTTTTGCTAAACATAGCATTTTGCCGTGTATTACACGACATTATAAATTTCATTTTGAAATAAAATATAAAAAAAATTTTTGATTTGATTCATTATTGATCAATAAATCAATCAAAAGTGACAATCAATTAAAAATATAATAGCTGATCAGCAATGTAACTACCA
>NW_022145883.1:0-10661 GCF_002938485.1 Sitophilus oryzae | reverse complement strand
AGGAAAGTTATTCCTCTTATATTAATTCGGTTTTAATTTTAATATATTCTTTTGATAATTTATAATGTTTTTTTAATAATGAATGTAATACCCCACACCGAAGAATACTACTTCTTCAGCTAATGGTTAACTGCTGATGAACACGATTCCATCCATCGGTTCAAAAGAACCAATTCCGGAAAGTTTTTCTCGTTATATTTATAATTCGTTATTATATATTCTTTGATAACAAATACATTGTTATTTAATAATGGAATTATACCCCACAACCGAAGAATTCTACTTCTTCAGCTCTAAGCCGGTAAACTGCTGATGTACACATGTCATCGAGTTCGAAAGGACACAGTTCAGGAAAGTTTTTCGTTATAATTCGTTTTTAATATATTCCTTTGAATCATAATAATGTTATTTTAAGTAATGAACTTATATTCCCAAAACCGAAAATATATTTCTTCAGCTAATGTTAAGCTGCTGATGGACACGTTCCATCCAATTCGAAAGAAAACAGTCCAGGAAGTTTGTGGATTTGGTTCACGTTTTCGAAAGGACCCATTCAGGAATGTTTTCTTGTCATAAATTCGGTTTTAATAAAATCTTTTGATACTAATAATGTTACTTATCTTATAAGAATTTAGTACCCCACAGACCCCGAAAAATCATACTTCTTCAGCTAGTTGTAAACTGCTGATGGACATTTGCCATCCAGTTCAAAACGACCCAGTCCAAGGAAGTTTTCTGCTTTATAATTTCGGTTTTTATATTCTTTTTTGATAATAATTAATGTTTTTTTTTTAATATATGAATTGTACGCCCACAACCGAAGATCATACTTCTTCAGCTAAAGGTAAACTGCTGCTGGAACACATTCCATCTAGTTCGAAAGGACCCAGTACAGGAAAGTTTTTCATCGTATATAATTCAGGTTTTACTATTATTCTTTTGATAAACCATAATCGTTTTTATAATGATTACTTAACCCCACAACCGAAGAACCATACTTCTTCAGCTAACGGTGTAGTAAACTTTGCTGATGGAACACATTCATTCCAGTTCGAAAGGATCAAGTCCAGGAAATTTTCTCGTTTTAATTCGGTTTTAATATAAAAAAAAAAAAAAAAAAAATGTTATTATAATTAATTGTAACTCTATATCCCACAACCGAAGAATCATACTTCTTCAGCCTAATGGTAAAATGCTGATGGACACATACCATTCCAGTTCGAAAGGAACCACTCCAGGAAAGTTTTCTCGTTATAATTCGGTTCTTAATATATAATCTTTTGATAATAATAACCTTATTTAATAACGAATTCATACCCAACAACGGAAGGAATAAATTACTTCTTCAGTAATGGTAAAACTGCTATGGACAACATTCCAAATCCAGTTCGGAAGGACCCTATATTTGAGACAACTAATAAACAGTTCAAGATCTCTACTACCAAAAAATCAACAGAAGAATTGAAGTTAGCCTGGATACTAGGAAGAAAACCCTCAATCCATATTTAAATCTAAATGCCACTTTATCTAAAGAAGAAACATTAGATCATTGTGTTCACTACCAATCATGACCTACGCATGCGAAACATGGACAATCAAAACGGACATTGTCACTTAGAAATCTGCTGGTTCGCGCACTTTTCGCACAACGTTTAATTCCGTGGACGAAAATACGCTGGAGAATTACTACTCAAAAGAAATAGAGTGGATACGACAAAAGATACAGGTTATAGATGTAATCCCACATGGTTTACAATTAGAATGCAAACGTGGAAAATTAATTATCTAAATTATAGTTTCACATATGAACTGCCATACTTCCTTTATTTTCGTAATTTTTTTTTTCCGTCTAATCTAAATTTCTTCTTCATTTTACCTACATGCATTTTTTTTCTTCCCAGTATAAAGGAAATCAATTTAGATTAGATTAAATCACAATCTAATCGAAAAAAATTAAACCAAAATCCGGTTCTTGTGATATTATATTATCTGCAGTAATTTTTACCAACTAAAAAAATTATTACTTAGAAAATGCAAATATCTTCTTGAATATATAACTTAAGATTGCCTCCACCAATAAGCTCCGACAAAAATACCACTCTTATTTCAAAAACGCGGAATTTATAACACAGTACGTTAATATCCTTAAATAAGCACGTAGATTCCTGCTGCCTGTGGCGTCGTCGATGAAAGGACGAGAGATAAAATGAGAGATAATCGCGCGATTATCCGCTATGCAAATTTGCGGCGGCATGGCATTGTTTTCTGAACTTTACGAAAAATGCGGATAAAATGAACAATAAAAAAAACCCCCCCAGGTACAGTTATTGCGTTGAGATTTGTGAACAACGAATATTCCGACTTTTTAAATTATTATTAAACTTGATTTTTAACTGCCCCCGTTACGTGCAGAAGTACCGTATATAATTGTGAAATAGAAAGAAAATCCAGATAATCACAGAACTGAATTTCACATATTAATATTTACGTAACTACTTTGTAAAATTTCAAAATTAAAAAAAGAAAATAAACATTTTTTTTTTTTTTTTTTATTTATAAATACTTATAATATTATAATTTGTAGATAGAATATAGAATGAATGGAAGAGGGTTAATCATCGGCGACCTTGAAGAGTCTTATTGTGTCTCCCTCTACTTGAGTTATAAACTCATCATACAGTCTATAACTCATCATACATGGGGATATACTACTTGATTATACACTGATTGTAGGGGGCACAGGTATTTTCCATCACGCCTCTGACAACAACTGTTCATCCTCCGAGGAGTGGACGTCTACCTCCTACGAGGGTAATGTCACACCCTTCCACGTTTGTAGTTTGGCCCTCCGTGCTCTTCACAGTCGAGGATTTTCTCTTCGGGTGAGGTACGCTTGAGGTCGAGGTCTGTCTCCATTTTCTCCACCTCTTTAACTTGGTTTCTCGTCAGATCTAATACCGATAGTTCCTCCCGGTCAATACATAAGAGAATTAATCCTTCGGATTTTGATGTCAATTCCTATTGTGAACACTTGACCATGTCTCTCCTCCCTCGAGTTGTTAACTCGCCAACTCGATGTCGCTTAAATTGTTCTTGCAAACTGGTGATAACGCAACGGCTAGTTGATCCACTTCTACAGAATCTCGCATGAAGAAAGTAACTTCTTTATAGTTAGTGCCTGGCTTTTCACTCTATTCGTTAAGGAAAAAAGCGTTAAATTCAAATTATATATATGGGCAAGTCGGAATATATGTTTTTCATTATCGAAGAACTTATTACTTTTTTTAAAGAAGATCTTCAATCTTTTCCGTTTTAAGAAAGCAGATCCTGGAGCAAATAGCACTTAAACTTTAGCGGTAGGTTTTACTTTTCAACATACTTGATTAGATTATATTTTTGACATCGCTATTGGCCTGTTCTATGGCGACTTTTACAGATCTATTAGGCTTCTCTTCAGTTCTCTTGGTTACATTCTCCAATCCAATCCTTTCCAAAGGTCTAACAATTGGGTCAGACTCCACCCAACCATATTAATTCTTCAGTTGAATGCCTTATTCAGTAAATAAAAAAAAAAACCAATTTTTTTTTTGTTTTTTTTTATCTGTATGACGCTCATGTACATAGAATGTTTTTGAGGTTTCTTCTTCTGATTGACAAAACCTACACATGGCTTTTGTCAATCCCATCAGGCTTTACATGCATATTTAGTTTGTAAGACAGTCTTTCTGTCCTACTAGGTAAAAAAAGCGGTGAGCAAGGATGCTTATGAGAGCATTTTTTAAATGCAAAGAACTTCTTTCGGGAAAGTCTTGCATTTTATTAATAGATTAGGCCAAGATTGGGCTCTGCAAGACCAAGGATACTTATTAACTGCTACACTACTCCTCCAACTCCCAATCGACGACATTCCAAGTATGATACAACTTGAGAAACAAACTCACTTCGTTTCCGACATTTGAGCAATAAAAAGGGATTTGAGAGAAAACGTTTGGCTAAAGCAGGTAAAGGACCATATACTATAACTGAGTTTATACTGCCTCCAAACCAAAGCAGGAACGTGGATAGGAATATTTGGTTTATTCCAAACCTGGTCCCTACCCCAGGCATTGCTTTGAGGCAGCAAATATATCACGCTACCGACAAGATGCGTACAACTTATCTTAGTAAGAACAATCGGAAGCAAGAAATCCATCTTATTCGATAGCTTCAAGCCAGTTTTAAAAAGCGATCACTCAGTAACCATCAACTCGAAGTTGGCCAAAGAATGCCTTAGAGAAGCTCAACAATTCCACCGGCAAAGAAAACACGAGCCTTTCCTACTCTGGGTGCTTGCTCACTAAGGGATAGAACGCAATGAAAAAGCAAACAATCTCTAGCTCAGAAAAGGAGCGAAACACTCCACTAAACGTAGACTAAAATCGTTCTGCTCCCAAGTGGAAACAACTTAAAGCAGAATTCAAGAAACTGGAAGACTTCATCCCGAAATGGGAAATCCCTCTCAATGTCCAAGATCTTCCTAGAAATTTCTCAGAATTTTCTCAGAACTCATGACCGAGAAAATATAAAGAGTTTCTTTGATTTAATAGGAACAATCTTCGGATTGTCCATTGGTTTTTTTTTAACAGTACACTATCCCCTCAATGAGCACCTTATTAGATTGAAGCTATGACACAACGTCGAATGCAGATTCTGTGAGGAAAATGGGGAAACACTAGAACATTTCAACACTGAGTGCGCCGAGACGAAACCCACTCAATATGGTTTTTGTCAATGCCCTGAGACTGTATGAATAAGTTAATACTCAAGAAATTCTCCCATCTCCTACAATCTTCCATATACATCTATATACCTTTTTCTCTATTAAATCTCCCAAATTCTTCTAGGTACTTAACTCGAAATAAAACCCCCCCATATATTTCCCTCCCACCAAATAAATTAGAGCTGTCGACCGGGTGGCCCACATACTCGGGCGCCCTCTAGTCTGGCCCGTTCAAGGTGAGTCCCTCTTTCGTTCGGTCCTTCTTTCTGGTCGATCACATTCGAATAGATGAAAGGGGCCGCCGCAAGGTCTCGCATTTTGTTTCGAGAAAATTTCGGATTAGCCGACGAATTAGGCACGGACGCCTTTTTGGTCCGCCGGCGGCCGCAGGTCTTTACAGCTCCGAGTCATATTTGCATCGTGGCTATGAATGGGACCGCTATCCTCTTGAGAAGGTTTGGTTGAATGGAATGCGTTTAGAACAAGGATAAAGTTACATAATTTAGAGTATAATACTCATAGGACTTAATTATATTTTTGTATTTTAATTTTAAATAAATATACTGTCTAAATGAACGAGAAAAAGAAAGAAGGAAATTGCTAAACTCTTGATATATTAATCATCATCCGTGCTCGGCCCAGCTTTGAAAAATATGCAATTTCAAAATTTTTCTTGGAATAAAAAATGAAGCTTAGGTCATGTCTACAAAAAATGAAGTCCATGGAAACGGAAAGAAAGTTAGTTTGGACTATGTATCTCAGAAACTATTAGCTAATTTGAAACTATAAAACACTGCCCAGACAGCTTCTGATAAAAAGTGGCTTTGAGAATGTTGTAAATTATATTTTTACGATTTTTTTTTTTTTTTTGACAGAAAAAATAAAAATTATTTTCATAGAAATCAAGTTTTTTTTTTCTAAAAAACTCAGTTTATTCCTTGAAATTTTTTTGTACACTTTTTGGTAGCATAATTGGCGAAAGGCGCAGCTTTGCCCCAATTTAACCAATGTTTCCGTTTTCCAATCAAAATACGGTTTCCCATATACCAATACTCGTGCCTCGAATTTGTAACACCCTGAATATAAAATAAATCACTTTTTTAATTTAAATCATTGCATTGGTTTATTAATCATATACATGTATAATATGTACAGATTAATAATTAAATTATTATGTATTTTAATCAGCACGAAGCACTATCTGCTGAAGGAAAGAATGTATATGTTACTAGTGATTTTATTATGTGAGGAACTGCTTGTTGGCCTGAACAGGGTTATGCCAAAGATATCCAAATAGGAATTTTCTTGACAAGCGTTCCTTTGGAAAAACTACTTTTTCTATTTCGCAGAGCTGATAGTGTGGTATATGAAAGACCTATTAGGCAGAAACGTGTCGTTGGAAGTGAAAAAAAAACTCAAAAAAAAAAAAATGTTCTTTTTATAGAAATCCAATTCATCTACAAATCATCGGTAATATAAATCAAAGAACAACTAACCTATTTATTTTTTTCTTGATTAAAATAAAAAAAAAAAAAACTTATTTAAACTATTGTAGTAAATGAAGGAAAGAAAAACTGTTAAATAAATTTAAATAAAGCACATAAACTTATGTCGATTTTGAAATTTGTTACTAACTGTAAAATTACAGGTGTAAATTACGCATACTACACAAGCCATCCTTTATTACAAATTAAAATTTGAAAATCGCTTTTTATTTCAAATCTGAGCCAGATAGGTATATGAAACCTTAATATAGTTTTGAAAGAGCATTTAAAATTGCGATTATTTAAAAAAGTCACATAGTGTTGCATTGAAATACAAAGTTTTTATGTAAAATAAATATTTAAAATAGACCAGCAATTTTTGATACCCCTGTATACATTTAAGGAAGCAATACACTTTTTTAGTAAAGTTTATTTCTCTGGCTTCAAAGTCAGCACAAGAATTAACTCTGAAAAGTAATGTACAGGGTGTTGATAAACGTTTTTACTATAGCATGCATAATTATCTTTAAATATCTCAAAAACCAAAGCATTTAAACATATTAAACTCTAATAATAAATGCCTTTTTTTATGCCCAAGAATCCAAAAATGAAATAAAATACCGGGTGTTCCATAAGAAAAAAAATACTTTGGTATGGGTTTTAGTTCTTACACACCCTGTACATTTGAAAATAATTTTAAATTATGCACATTGCCTCTCTACATATACCCTTAAAACATTTTGTTTCTACATCTTTCCGTTTTCGTATCATCAACCGGGGCGAATGAGGTGCGCCACCCTGTATATAGTTATCTGTTATGACATTTATTTTTATTATGAGGTATAAGAAATACAATTCTATTTTTTCATAATGAACAGGTGAAGTTGGGTGGCCATTGATTTTGTCTGAAGAATGTCTATTATGTTAATTTTTGTTATTATCCTTAAATAAAGCCATTTCAATAAAATATAAATTAGAAGCATTTAAAAAAACCATAAATATAACATTTTCATTCCGTTTCAAAAATATTTATTTTATACTGCTCAATTTCTTCGGACTTTAAAGGAACAGATGCCCACAGGTATCGAGGTAATCAGTTTAATAGCTGTTGAATATTCATGTTACATTCTCTACTACCCACCGCATAGATTAATGGCAAACTTTTATATTCTTCGGCAAATAAGCGTGTTTAAGCACCCAAGGCATTATTTTCATGGCGATAGCATTTCAGATAGATTTTTTTTCTAGGAACACGATTAGGGTTTGTAGGTATAAAAAAATACAGATAATTATAACAATAAACATCTTTGTTGAAGAAAAAAGTAAGTATATATATGGGGCGAGTCAATCGACATAATTATACGCCATTCGTACTTAACCTATCAGGAAATTAAAATTAGAATTATTAATGACTAGTTTTATAATATCTATAAAATATAGTAAATTAAAGTGTAATAAGCATAATAAAACATAATACTGAATTACAACAAAATCGTTGAACAGGCCGCTATTTAATTTTTATATACAGGGTGAGATAAATATGTGCAAATATTTTTAGGGGTAGCATATTTCGACCTCAGAGATCAAACCAAACACTTCTATGAGTTTTTTTTCGCGAAAAAAAATTACATTTTTTGAAAAAAAAAATTTTGAATTTTTTTTTTAGTTTTTAGTTAAAAAACACAATATCTTGATAATTTGTATATCTTGGTTGTAGATTAAATTTAGAAGAACCAAACCCCAGAAAGTGGTTTTTAGTATTTAAGAAAAAACTAATTTGTTAATTGCTAGTTAGCACCCTGTATATTTTTGTAGATTTACATAGAGTTTAAAATTCTGTTTTCAACGATAAGTATATTACATGTTGGACTTAAAATATCTAATAAAGTCAAAACCAAGATTTTTAAATACATATTAATAAACACAGTTTGCTAACTTATTTATCGACATTTTTGAAGCCTTGTTTATAAAAATATCATAATTTTGTATTATAACATTATTATTTTCATTCCTTGGTTTTATTATTTTCTTTTCTTCAGTTTTACTCTTTTATTGTTTTTTGATGCTTTCTTTTTGTTTTTTTTTAATTTTCCCTTTGTTCATCCTTAATTTCCTTTAAGAATTAATATACATTTCTATAATTTTTAATATTTAAATACATACTATGACCTCAAAAACATCCATTAATACAATAGAACCTGAAATTCTCTACCACTTCCTTCTTTCCTTTATAAAAAACTGACCAAAACTTTAAAGTACTTCCTTCTCCGGCCAGAAATAAATCAAGACTTTCGCAATGAACGTGGGGCATTATGACCGAATGTCACCTGAAACCAAAATACTGGCAGGGCGGCGAGCTTTGCCCGGGAGCCGACAAAAAGGTACCGGCCCAGAATCAAAGCCCTAAGTCGACTGTATCAGAGTACGATCACCGCGGGGCATCCCATTGTACCTTTGTACCCTCGGCGAGGTACAAATTGTCGGTATGTGTGTGGGGAAAGTGTAAACGAGACCGAATTCTTGTCCGAGTCGAGATTTTCAGGTAAAGTTAATTATGGGTTCGATTTTGATGGTGATATATGAACGGAAGTTGTGGGAACGCATATCAAGTGATTTCGGTTTTATGTTTATTTATCTCACGGTTATATCAGGTTGCTCATTCCGAAAATAATAAGTTGAGTGATAATTGGAATAACACTCTATCGCAAAAAGTTATTTTTACTCCGAATAGAACATGCTATTTTTTTTCAAATGCTACAAATACTTTTTAAACAAGTTCAAACATTACAGTTAGGAGTTGGAACCTTTGATGTTATACAACAGCAAAATAAAACACTAATTCACCACATAAAAGTGTTTACTATACAAATACAACATATTATTTGCTATCCTCCGAATTTATAGAAATAAATGATTACAAAAAGTCAGTGAAGAAGTAGATAACCTAAAAGGAATAAATAAAGCTCGCAATTTTATGAGCTGATAAAATATTATTGTAACAGAGAATAATTATAAAGGCTTTAATCTACTGAGGTGTTCGTTTAGTACACACTGTCCTGTTAGAAACCCCGTGACAATCCGAAGACTGTTCTTATTTAAATCAAGGAAAATCTATGATTTTTCTCGGTCGTAAGTTGCGAGAAACTTTTTCGAGTGTCTGAGACCGTTGTAGGATTCCCATTCCAGGTTACGGATGGAGTCCTACAGGTTCTTTAGTTTCGTTTTAAGCTGGTTTTGGCTTGGAAAGCAGAACGGTTCTTGTCCAGTTAGTAGATTGTTCACTCCTTTTCTATCCCTTGGTGGGCGGGCACCCAGAGTAGGAAGACTTTATTTTCTTTGCCAAATTTGTTCAGCAACAAAGTTTCTCTAGGCATTCTTTGACCAACTTCGAATTGATGGTTACTGAGTTGATCGCTTTTAGTATCGCTTGACTATCGGATAAGATGAGTTGGCTATTTCCTGTTTTCGATAGTTCTTGTCTAAGATAAATTGTACGCATCTTTCGATAGCGTAGATTTCTGCCTGAGGAATGCTGGGGTAGCATTAGTTCAGAGTATTTAGTTTTTGACCCAAATACTTGTCTTCTTACGTGATACTTATGCGCTTAAATTTTTTTATCTATATTTAAAAAAAATAAAAACAAAAAAATAACCATAAAAATACTGTAATCGTACATGACATATTTTAATTGGTGAGTTGAGTTATCACATTTTCAGTGCTTTGACATATTTTAAAATCTTATAATAATGACTCATAAAGATTATTCGAAATTAGACTTATAGAATGGAAGATACCAAATAAGTTATTTTTATTTAGAACAATACTGATGTTTGTGCTCACCTAATATGGAAGTACCAAGGGCTTGAAAACTTCTAAAAAACGTATTCAGGAGCTCTTGATGGAAGTGAAGAGTCCATTTCACTAGTCCAAAAAAGTAGCAAAATAAGCGTTGGACATTAGACAACTTCTTTGTTTTTAAGATTTTGATGGTCAAATATCAACAAAATATTCCTTATGTTTGGACTAAATTTTCTCGAAAATAAAGCCGTAATTTAAAATTCCGTTGCAATACAGAAATAGATTGAAGTTTTGTGATTACAATGATATATAATTTATATGGTTTTGTAACAAATTGTTCGCTATTTTATGGCAAATGTTGAAGCTCTGTAAACATTAATCAAGCCTTAATGAAAGCACGTGTGTTTGGAATTTTGGGTGTAGCTTAACACGACAAAATCAGACTAAGTCTTAGGCAGATTTGTGAAATATAATATACAGGGTGGTCCGAACTGTATTCCGGAAACTTCGGCAGCATATTCTGCAGATAAAAATAAGTAAAAAAGTTCGTATAAATGTATGTCCTAAAATGCTTAGTTTCGGAGATACAGGGTGTAGAAGTTTCATTTTTATTTCGATTT
>NW_022145882.1:3019-6672 GCF_002938485.1 Sitophilus oryzae | reverse complement strand
CCTGTGGCCTCGTTCAATTTTGTTTCGTTTCGAGCTATTTCCAAAACGTGGCGGTATCTGTACCCGAGGCAAAGGACTTTTATTTCATAAATCTCAGTAAAATAAGTAAACCAAGATGTTTCTAAAATAGCTGTTGTTACGATGTTGTTTCGTTAATTATGTAATTTATTATGTAATTTCGTTTTTTTACGTAATTATTTAAATAGTTCACAACCGTAGGTTATAATCTATAAAAGGCGGACCGCCAGAACAGCTAGTCGCTGCGTATTGCCTTGCAGTTTTACGATTTTAAGTTTTGGAAATATATTTTCTTATTATATTGTAATTAATAATGTTAGACAATGATTAAAACTAAATATTTCTGTGTAACCTTAGAGGAATAGTCAATTTAATCTACCATCGGTAACTGTTTTCTAAATGTACTGTTTTTCATTTTTCATATCAGTTTAATATAGTGGTATTACATTAGATTCCATTACAAATTAATGATATTTGTTAATACTCCATGTTAACTTATATTTCTAAAGCCACCACAACGTTTGACCTTGATTGCTTCGTGCTATTTCACGAAATAGTACGATAAATATAAGGCCGTGTTTAAAAATTAGTTCCCACGTTTCCTGAAATAGATCGAGACGCGCCGTGATTGGTTGTTTGTTTTTTATTGTTAACCCAGATTAACTAATTAACGGGCTTATATTTGAGTTTTGCGAAATTTACGAAATATTTCCAGAAATATTTCGTAAAACATTTCGTGAATAGCGTAGAGGCTGTTTTAGAGTGTTATTATTTTAAAGTATGATCCACGCGCAACGACTTATCGCACGATAACATTGCAGAGCAGATAAAACGTAGAGTGTGGTAGTGGTTCTATATTGTATCACCTTGTATAGACCCTTTGTTCGTTAACCAATTTGTTTATTTCAGTTTGGAGTTTTCCAAAAATCTAACCCACTGCGAGGCACTGATAAAAGTTAATGACACCCTGACAATGACAGGGGACCAGACAGCTATGATAAACAAACTTCTAACTCCTTCAGCTTGCCTCCATCTTGGAAATATACCAAACAGTTTGACATATGAGAACATTCCATCTGGAGGTTTCATCGGGTGTATGTCTGACTTAAAAGTACGTATATATAAATACAAACATAAATACAATAAAAAAACTTGTGATAAAACAGACGAGCCATTAATTCCGGAAGGCGTTTTTGAGATTTTTTTTCCCACCCTACTACTTTACTGGTGAGATGTCGTGTGATGGGTATTGGCCCCTTTTTGGCTTGACACCTCCCCCCTTGTCAACCTCACGTAATTAATGGTTGCCACCCTAACATAATCATGATATTTTACTCAAAATTTAGCCAAAGTCGGCTGGCTGTCTAATAAATAAGCTGTGATATTATGTTGCTGTTTTTTTTTATGATATTTTATTGAAGTAGTGATAATAATAATAATTTTTAAGGTTCATGGGAGGAACGTATACATATATAAAGACGCTGAAGATGGTTACGAAATATCCGAATGCTCTTCTTTAGCCTGTTTATCGAATCCCTGTAAAAACGGAGCATCCTGTATATCCTCAGGTGAAAAATGGAGATGTCGATGCAAGAACGGGTAAAATTATTACTATTTTTTTTTTAATTACCTATAATAGTTCATATCAAATATACTTTTAGTCACGTGATTAAGTTTGACCGGCACAGCGTTGCCTACTATTACATATTTTCTTTTAATGAAAATATTTTAAGAAACAAAAATAAATTAACTTTAAATATATAAACAATTATTATTTACATCCACAAAACTCACCTTCTTAACAGCACTTAAGGGCACTTAAATATTCTAATAGAATTGCGATGAGTTTTTTACGGCTATTAAGCTACCTTGTACACTTCGCACTAAAAGAGGATCTAAAAAGAACAATGTTCGACTGCAACGTATGCATTTTTAAGCAAACTATTACTATACTATTTATTTAAACCAAAAACTCACGTTATACAAAACTAAAGTGTCAAACTTTACGTCAAAAAAACGTGTCAAACAGGAAGCATTTTAGGGCATATGTTCATAGGAACTTTTTTGTTTTTATTTTTTATCTGTAATCACTCACCAAAGACACTATTTTTTGACACTAGATCTTCACTCATTAGACCGTTACACTATTTTTTTGACACCCTGTGTATATTACGTTCAATGGGTAATTACGTTCAATAAGGGTAAAACGTGATATTAAATTTATTTGTTTTAGAATACATTTTTACATTTACTTAAAAAAGCGACATGATTATGTGACTAAACCTTTACATTTTTTTTCGCATATTGATTTTAGGTTTTTAGGAAATATGTGTGTGAATTATCAATACGGTAATGAAATCCATGTTTATATGGTGGTACTTGTATTCCGTCTAGCAGTGAAGTTTACTTGTGTCTGTGCCCATACAGCAAACACGGACACTTTTGCGAGAACGGTATGATAAACATCTTTCAGCTACGGCTACCATGACATACGTTTCTGTAAAGCATGTATAAATAAATACTATATAGCATACAACGGCACCATATTTTTTTAACACCTAGTTTTTTGCGACAAATAATAATTTTAATTGATTTTGAATCAAGAGATGGAAATAAAGAGAATTTTGTATGTAGGTGCATACCTTCATTACTATGAAAGTATGAATGTACGTTTTAGCACTTAATATAGGTATAATTCAAAATTATTCTAAGGGCAGTTCACAGACGCTCAGTTCTTTAGCACAGGCTGACTGTACAGTTCAGTTTGCGCAGTTTGTACTACTGACTGTAGCACGCACAAGCAGTTTTACAGCACAGTTTTGACTACAGGGAACATCCTGGACTTTAGGTAGTATTTTTTTTGTTAGTATTTCTTTACTTAAGCATTAAAAAGTGTGTTTATTAGCTAAGTGTCGTAAGTTACTAGTTAAATAGAAAATCATTTCAATAAAATCTTATTCACTTCTTATCACTTTAATCTTAGTCACAACAACTGGACAATTTTTAGCAAAAACGGTTTCACATACAGGGTGACAATTTGAAAACGAACAGTATTTAATATTGCCTCTACCGATGATAGTTAGTAGGCATTTGTTGTCGTGTTACTTTCAACCCCTTGACCCCTAAAATTTTAAATAGCAA
This sequence comes from Sitophilus oryzae, assembly GCF_002938485.1. Taxonomy (NCBI): domain Eukaryota; kingdom Metazoa; phylum Arthropoda; class Insecta; order Coleoptera; family Curculionidae; genus Sitophilus; species Sitophilus oryzae. Next base: position 3,513 of record NW_022145882.1, on the reverse strand, counting down.
CCTCTATTTCTTTTACCCATTTTTGTATTTCTTATAGAATTCTACATAAACTGCATTATTTTTTTGAGAATTTTATAAGGAACACGAAAATGGTAAAAGAAATAGGGATTGCCATTTAAAATTTTAGGGCTAGGTGCCCTGGGGGTGAAAGGGTTGAAAGTAACACGACAACAAATGCCTCAGAAATTGTCCCCCTTGATATGTAAATTGACGTATTCCGCCGAATTTTCATACTATCATGGGTAGAGGTAATATTAAATACTGTTAATACTCGTTTTCAAATTGTCACACTGTATATTTGCTAGAATTTGCCAAGTTCTCCTACGACGTGCTTAAGTATTTCAGCTGTATTTCTGTCGTTCCCTGCTGCTTTTCCATTTTTCACGCTTGTTTTCCTTTAATTATTTTCACTTTTTATAGAAACATTAGAGTTTTAGAGTTTACACATAGGCGACTTAATATAATAATAATAATCAAAAAATATCCTAGATAGA
>NW_022145882.1:0-2785 GCF_002938485.1 Sitophilus oryzae | reverse complement strand
AAAATATATATAATAGCATTAGAAAGTATCTGAAGTAGATTAGAACAAATTAAGCTAACTACAAAATCAAGCGTATGTGTCTAATAATTTGGTCAGGGACTGATCTAAGAAACGGGTTCCCCTAGATTTCTAACCCAAATACTTTTCGTTTCCGACTATTTTGTGTCACGATTATTTTTTGTCTAATTTGTTGCAATAATAAGTCTTGTTAAAATATATACATTAATTGTATAGCAATAAGTCAATGTCACAAGGTTCCAATTAGAAGGATATTAAGAAAAAATATAGTAGTAAGGAAAAGGTTAAAATAAAACACCTGTTACTTGATTAGCCAATTAACAAAAATTTCAGAAGCTTGGGCTAAGTATTCATAAAATGTAAAAATTGTATGCCTTTTTCATTCATGACTTAATAAGATTGGGTTAATCAAAACTATGCGGAAATTGTCAAGCATGTAATGTCTATGAAAATCATCGAAAACCAAATACATAGTAATTTATTAGAAAATAGTAACATCAAAATACCACAAATGTTACCTTCTGAGTATATTAATTTACATTTTTTTGGCGCCGTTTCTAAAATTTCAAGACTTTTAATATTTAGCCCATACTGACTATTCGCTGATTCTGATTCAATACGGAGATTCGGCGGAATGTCGGTTTTTGGTCGAATCATCAAAAGAAATTTCACGAATACAATGAACGAATTGTCAAACGAACCAAACAATCGCATCGATGAAACGAATCAGCGTGCAGCGACTAGTGAGCATGGGGCTTAAACAAATATTATTTTAGGATACTCAAGAACTATTATTACAGTTGGGAGTTGGAACCTTTGGTGTTACAACAGCAAAATAAAACAATAAATCACCACAATACACCAAAACACTTTTACTCTGGACGCGCGTTTCGCTAACCATGTTAGCATCATCAGCAGATTATTAAAACTAAACTAATATTTACAAATTGAACATTTATATACTCGCGCAGTTGGCTCCGAGTAGGCATGACAAAAACTAGCCATGCGAGTCATAACCAACCGAGAGTAACAATTAATAATTACCGAAACTAGAGCAGTAGGAACAGAGAAGTGGAAGGAATTGGGCCATTGTCTCTGTTCATACTATCTTTACATTTATTACGCTTTCATATGCATCCAATAGCCTATAATTTGAGATTTGTTTAATTAATTTTAAATTATTATTGTGGTGATTTAGTATTTTACTGAAGAACTACAAAACCGTAAAGTCTTGCCTTCCCATTCTATTTCATAACATAGAGACTTGATGAAGCAAAGTTCTCTTTATGTATTTTATGTGTTCTGGTGATTTTACGTAATTTTTAATTGAAAATAAGAAAAAACTGCATAATTATTTCAATTTGAATATCAGATTTTTTAGTGTTTATTACTGGTAACTAAAAGCTTCCCTGCTTTCATTTAAAGAACAGTCCCTTTTAGAAATGACAAAAAAAGATTTTATGGACTAATAAAGGAGTTCATATTTATATATATCATAGATCATAAACTAGGAAATATTTAGTAACCTATGCTAAAAACCTTGAATATATCGACCTATAAATATCATTTATTCGTAATGAATCCAACGATTTGTGGCGATGCAAATGCACAGCCATAAACAGCAAAATGTTAATGACAAACGATAAATGTCGATTTTGCGGACGACAGTCCTATATTTTCCGAAGTTTATTTACATATTCTATAAAACATCGCACATTCTCATTAGATCTCCATTTTCAATCAATTTCTGCCAAGAAAGGTAACGCAAACGTATATTAAAAAGCAATTTATCAACGTAAATTAAATGATTGATTTATGAATCCTCTAGCACATGATTTTTTATGTTACACATTGATTAATTATTTTTTATATGTATATTTTCCTTAAGGATCTTGCATCTTTAATGTAAACAGCGGTTGTGAGTGAAACCCACTTCTAACATGAATACGAGATTAGCTTGTTTTCTTTTGTATACTAAAGCAGTTGACTTGTTTTGCATCATTATATTTTTTTTGAAATACCAACGCAGTGTCTTTTTTAAAATATTTTTATTTTCTTATTTCAAAATTCAATAAAACTGTAAAAAACAAATTTAAAGAAAAGAATATATAATATTTAAATGTTGTAACCAAAGACTGCGGTTGTAACTGACCAATGTTTAGTTATTAAAGTAGGAGCATTTTTAAGCGGAACTTAACGCTTGTGTTGTAAACTGTTCTGATGAGGATATTCTAGACAAAAAGACTCAACAGATTTGCTTCCTTACTGAAAAAAAAACAAGTGTAAGGGCACAAACATAGTGAGGCATCTCGATGCGATGCTCGCCAAGATGCTGGCCGTGCTGCTCGCCAGGATGCTAGCCGCGATGCATCCAACGCGCACTGCTTTAAAACGGCGAGTAAGTGCGCGTAGGATGCCATCGCGACTATCGTACAAACATAGTGCAGGGCATTTCATCTCGACGCGATGCGCGCCATTCACCTCGCCTTCCGGCGATGCTAAATCTAACATGTACAAATTTATGCGTCAAAACATACTGGAGCCTCGCACCTCGCCACGCACCTATATGTTAAGCGCGATGCTTCCTAGGAAACAAAATTTTTGTTTTTTGCGAGAAGCGGACGCGGATGCCTGAAACTTTACATTTGATTGGTCGGTTTAGGATCACAATTCGTTGAGCATATGTCGAACTAGAGTCGGGTGGAATAAAATGTTCACAATACTAGTATTTAATTTATCACCAACAATGTAATCACCTTGATTCTTC
>NW_022145881.1:16243-35165 GCF_002938485.1 Sitophilus oryzae | reverse complement strand
AAATTTGAAGAGCCATCTAGCACAACAATATATCGTGTCCAAAAATCATATTTACGAGAATATAATATTAAATTATATATCACAATCAAAGTAACTACGCCACTGGCACACATTCTCAAGATCTCTGAACAGCGTTGCCATTCTCTCGGGAATCCTTCATGACTGCGATCAGCCCGTCTTGTTCCCACTCGCATAGAACAAGAAACGAATGTCTGATTCTGATCTATTTCTTTTTATGAATGAAATGCCGGGTCTACTTTATTTAGAGGTCATTGGATAGCCCTAATAAAGTAGCCATGAGAATGTGCAAATAGTTTTTTGATTTTCTAAAAAGTAACGCCAGGAAAAAATAAATTTGATTTTCTTTCAAAAAAATTCATTTTTTCCAAAAAACTCAGCAATCCTTGAAATTTTTAAAACTTTTTTGATGGCATCTTGGTGAACATCCTAAAGCGCAACTTTGCCCCAATTTAACCATGTTCCTATCTCTTACGGTTTCCGAGATACCAATGCTCGTACCTCGAATTTGTAGCACCCTGTATAAACAGTTATTCTTTAAGATATACCTAAAGTTTGTTTATTCTCACAAAAGTGGTGGCCCATGGTTAAAAAAATAATGTTAAAATGGAAAACAAAGTCCAAAAAAAAAGAAATCTTGGTTGAAAAAATGTTTGGATAGTGGTTTGGACTTTGTTTTCCATTTTAACATTATGTTGTAAACAATGAATTTAGAAATCGCGCCGTCGATTACGTAACTAAAAGTTTTAATTAGTATCAAATATACAGGGTGGTCCGAACTGTATTCCGGATACTTCGGCAGTATATTCTGCAGATAAAAATAAGTAAAAAAGTTCGTATAAATGTATGTCCTAAAATGCTTATGCCCACTTGCACCGTTTGTATTAACTATACATATTTTATTATAGTTAATCACTGTTTAGCCTTTAAACAAAGTTTATACAAACGGTGCAAGTGGGCATTAGTTTCGGAGATACAGGGTGTAAAATGTTTATTTCGATTTTTTTCAAATAATTTCTGAAGTAAGGTCAATATTTGGATAAAAATTGGTTTCTGTGAGCTTTTTGACATGTGAAATTTGATTTTGATGCTAATATGACTCTTATTTTTGGGGGGCACCACCTACATGTGTTTTAACTGTTTTGAAAAGTAATAACTTTTCGTCCGTACCTGTATAAAACTACTGAGTAAAAAAATATACATTTCCGTGACTTTTTACGTAAAAAATGTCTCTTGGTCAAAATCGCTACGAGCAATCGTTTTCAAGATATTTTGAATGAAAATAGTCAAGGCATATCATTATTGACAAAAATAAACTCGTTGAGTAGACAGTTATTTGACTGAAATAATAAATTTGGGAAATTATTATTTTTTTAAATTAATCATACATTTTTCTGCGAAAAAATGATGATAAAACAGTTCCTGTTGAACTTTTGGCACAAAAACACTCCAAATTTATAATTTCAGTCTAAAAGCTATTTAGTCAACATGTTTAATTTATGTCAATGATGACAGGTATTGATAATTTCGATTCCAAATATCTCGAGACCTATTACTTCTAGCGATTTTTACCAAGAGACCTTTTTTACGTAGAAAAAGTCGTAAATGTATATTTTTTTACTCAGTACTTTTATACCGGTACGGACGAAAGGTTATTACTCTTCAAACCAGTTAAAAAATATGTAGGTGGCGCCCTCTACAAGTAGGAGTCCTATTGACATCAAAATCAAATTTCTTATGTCGAAAAACTCCCAGACACCAATTTTTATCTAAATTTTGACGTTAATTCAGAAATTATTTGGAAAAAATCCAAATAAATTTGAAACTTCTACACCCTGTATCTCCGAAACTAAACATTTTAGGACATACATTTATATGAACTTTTTTACTTATTTTAACCTGCAGAATATACTGCCGAAGTTTTCCGAAAACAGTTCAGACGACCCTGTATAACAGAATAATTACCTTTTAAAAGTCGCAATAAAATATGGTAATTTCACTTTGGTTGTTTCAGAGGTTTGGTTTTTTCAATAGTTACAATATCAATTACAGATCTCTGAAAATGTTTAAATGAAATATTAACGTAACGTCGTAACCAAATTTCAAAGAAGAAAATTAGATGAGATCATTACTGCGTCCTTTTTGGCTGTTGTAATAGATATTTTACATACAAGTTAACAGCATCATTAAGACATGCGTGTGAAAGTTGAAACGCGTGTGTGAAAAAAACGCGTGAAAGAAAACCACAACTATTTTAATGGGAGTTAACCCGCGTGTATTGTACAATATTTTATCTACGTCTAACTATAAAAACACACAGTGAATTTTAAGAATTATTGTACTTAACTATATACCATCCTAAAAAATCACCACCTTAATACCTTTGTTCAAATAACACCATGCATGGCAATGTCAATAAGGACAGTAAATAATATTGATGTCACTAGTTTAAAAAATGGGCGATTCGGAAAGTATTCTCTGACATTGAAGAAGAGGCATTCAGAGCCATTACTGATTGCTTTCCAGCAAGATCGAAACAGAAGTATGAATATTATTACCTCTGAAAATGTCTAAATGAAATGTTGAACAAATACTACCCAAACAACCTAAAAATGACTATGAAATGAGATGAACTCTTGGTAAGATGCAAAAATATTTATTGCTTGTTTCTGGTCGCAATTGTTATCATAAACTCGAGTAATTCAGCCAAACTTGTTAGAGTTTCTCTACTTTTCAACTAATGTTACTCTATCTTTTCTTTCGATCCAGTTCAAGCGCCCTATTAAATAGCTAAAATAGTTAGAAGAGTATAAAAAGGGTAATATAAACAGCCACCGCTTATTGCAACTGCACATAATGCGCTTGCATTATGCAAACTTATCCTGAGAATTGAATAACAAAGTTCTGTGGTTGTCGACCTTTCCCCTATTTCAATTACGGTTTAATCCCATTTCGAGAATGTTTAACGCAAGACTTTATTACCCGCTTCCAAATTGCAGTGTTGTGAAATGACGCGACATTAATTAGTAAAGCTACGTTGTTTAATGAGATACAAAGTGGCAATAAAATGCTAAATAGGAAACTTTTATCATTAACCAAATTTCAAAGAAAAAAAATTAGATGAGATCATTACAGCGTCCTTTTGGGCTGCCGTAAAATGGTATTTAGCCTATTTGCAGTTGTCTGTTTTATTATTTTTTCCCATAGCAACTGTTAAAATTGTCATATCTATCAAAAATAGTAGATAAAATAGTTATTAACGTAATAAGGCCGATAAACAACAAATAACGGCCGGGCTGAAGTTTGTGATCCGAGGCGATAGCCGAGGATCATAAGCAGCCAAGGCCGTTATTTGTTATCGGCCGTGTTGCGTTCTAGATTTTTCGTCATACTGCAGATTTTTTAGAGCAATAAACACTACTATTTAATAACAAATTTTATTGAACAATAACACAAGTATGATAAAAAATACATAATGTCTTAAAATTCATTTTTCATGATAATGAATTCATTTTCATGATATGGAAATTAAAAGTGCACTTAGCCTCTTAGAAATCTGTAATCCTTCCCAGATTTACAGATTTTATAGAAGAAGATGATGCTACTTGAAGAATGGCAAATATTTGTATCCACTAAAGACACATTATTTTGAGCTATCATGAAAAGTTGATTTGTTATTTTCATTCTTTTGAAACTGATTTTCTATGTAAGTTTCTGCCACTGTTGAAGACTCCCATCCTCCTAGCCTCAGCGATAGTAAATCACCAATTACTTTTCGGCGAGCATGGTTGCTGATGATCTGCAAAATGAATGCCCTGTATAACGTTCTGATTCTCCAGTTCAAAAATTTTGCAATTTTCGCGGTACGCTCCCGATGGTATGTATACCGACGCATTTTAACACACTTGCCTTTCTTTGTAACCAATGAAAATTTTGGATTGTCAAAGTTACGAGGACGCAGGTTGATGTATTTTTGTATAAACTATAGGCATCAAAACGGAAGGCCCGTTTTGGAATAAGAAATTTCCTATCTTTCTTATTTTTAGTATTTCTTAATGAGACAAGAATATTTTTCTCCGAATCTTCGAAATCATCAACTGTGAGTGACCAAAGTCGCTGCGCCTACAAGCTCCAAGAATACCAAGCACCAATACAATTTTTTCGAGTAACCAGGTGTAATCATCGGCATCCAGTAGAAAATTATTTATGTCATTCCTCCGACAGAACTTTGGCTTTTTTTTGGTGAATAACCCGTTTTTGCGCCTCAGAAACATGAACAGTTTACCAAATCTATGAACAAATATAATCAGGATGAGTATGATTAAATATCGAAGAATATAATGGCTTTTACCTTGATATGTCGATGTTTACATACTCTCAACGCAAGCTTCAGCATGATATCTTTGTCCACAGTGATGTAGGAGAATACATTTCAGACATTCTTTTAGCATAAGCCAGCAATACCGCTTCATTTACGCTGTTTATACTTCTATCCTGCCGCCACTTCAAAAAATTGTCATATTCCTGCTGATATCTCTCTCTGGTTATAGTCGGAAGTATAATTTTGAGTAGCCGCAGCCGCTTCCTCCTGTATTTCCAACGGAATTTCTCGCGACATCTCGCTATGGTCTATTTTCCCAATTTTTGAAAAGTCCAACTGACAATAAATAGTCATTGTTGCAGGTGACAGACGTTACGATTACCTTAGAAACTTAACGGCCGCCGGCCGTTATGATAACGTCCGGCGGACGTTATATGCATCTTTTCCATTCTGATTTTGCTTATGTTATAATAATATAACAATATAGTATGACGAAATAGTACTTTAACAGCAAGGGTAGATTAAATGATACTTTAACAGCAAGGATAGGTTAAAAGCTTTATTTTTTCTCGCACGTTTTTTAATTGCTTCCATTTTTGAAAATGTTTGTATTCTTTTTCATAAGTTATTTGGGATTTAAATGGAATTAGTTTGGATATGGCGTTTGTCGCCTCAGCCTGAATATATGTTAGTAATTTACTTATTTCGTTTTGAGCCATTTCTGGCTCCAATTCAATCAGCAATCGACACGAAAGACAATTAAAAAACATTGACTCAAAACTGACAACTAAAGAGACAGCTTTATTTATTTGTCAAATTACATAGAAACCAACGCCAACCCAGCACATTATTTTTTCTACTCGTAATAAATTCCTTGAAATAATAATTTCTGAATATTTTTTAAAAGGTAACTCGCTATGGAAAAAAAATATTGTTTTATACATGACGATAAAATTGCATTATCGTCTCCCGAAATCTTTTCGGTCGACGATAAAATGTCATTTTATATATTTTATCTATTACTTTAAATGTCCCACTAGCTGATGCAATCGCGCCAACTACTGTGACTGGTCGAAAGTTACGATGCAACCTGTGTGAAAGACGTCTTGGTTTAGTAACGAGCTCTTGAAAAATAAATAACTATTCCAGTTCTAATTAAAATTTACCAAGACAGAAATTCGCAGATTATTGTGTCTTACAGAGAAAAGGCGGTAAAAGTGGATGTTTCTAAACTTGCTCCTTTGAATTTAAAATTGTCTTCCTTTAAAATATTAAAATATTAATTAAATTAGAAAAAGCTTAATTTTTACGCAAAGTTCGGCTTGGACAAGCTCATCTTTGCACTGAGGTATTTCAAAAATTTACCTGGAGTATTTTAGTCCACTGTTTTAGAGTAATTTTATTATTTAATAAAAAACTTTTTCTTTTACTGGAAAATTAAATTGGTTGCAGTACAAAAATTGTTTTCTTTAGGGAAAAAAATAATTTATAATAAATTCAGTAGTAATAAAAAATATGAATTGAATATAATATGTATTTTTTTATATTGTTGAATTTAGATATTTTAAATAGTATTTTCTTTGTTCTTTCTGTTTTTTTTTGGTTATAGATTTTCTTCTGGTACCAAAATACCAAGTCTTTTTTGAAGATATACAGGGTGTCCCAGAAATAAGTGCAAGTATTTTAACCTAGCCTATGAGGTTTTTTGCGGAAAAAAAAATTGAAAATTGGAATTTTTTGAAAAAAATTTTGGGTTTTTTCTTAGTTTTAAGTTAAAAAACATAATTTCTTGATAATATGGCAACATAGGTAGATTAAATTTATATGAAAGAAAATCCAGAAAAGATCCAGTGATTCTCAAAATTTAAGCAAAAAAGTATATATATAGTCTATAAAATGAATAACTTTGAATTTTGACCGTTATTTTTTACCAACATGGCAAATATAAAATCCCTCTGTCAAAAAAGTTACTGATATTCTTTAAATTGAGTGCCTGAACGAATCAGATAGGTAACTCTTTTTACTTTCGTGAAATAGAAAAGGAAAATAATAAAACAAGTGGCAGTTCTTCCTCTTCTTGCAAAAATCAACATGAAATGACATAATTGTCAAAAGTATAATGTCATCAGCTTTTGACATTTCTAAATATCAGACCAATGCCGTCTCTAATAGAACAGCCTAGGAGCGAGATTTATGACGTCACCCTAGTTAGATACTACGGATTAATAAATATGTATTAATAAATAAATATATATGTTACTGTAAATGTCCGAAATGCGGTAAAACCTAGAATAAGCGCGCTAAACCTAGGATTTACCAAAAACATTAACTAATTAGGTTATTTGGAGGGTGTTAATGCATTGGTTAGCCTGGTTATTTGGAGGGTCTTAATGCATTGGTTAGCCTGGTTATGTGGGGGGTGTTAATGCATTGGTTAGGTGGTTATTTGGTTAAACCTAGGATTTACCAAAAACATTAACTAATTAGGTTATTTGGAGGGTGTTAATGCATTGGTTAGGTGGTTATTTGGTGGGGTTGGTTGGTTTTTACTACCACTTACTTTTCGTAATTCGACACTAATTTTTTCATATGACACAACACTGATGAAGACTATAATGTTAGCCCAAACGTTTTTTTTAACAAAAAAAAATGAAAAACCATATGAAAACTTAATCAGCGTTCTTCCCGAACCTAAATCCCAAGAAAATTAAAAATTTTAGAATAATTTTACATATAAAATGACGGCATTCTTTATTTCATAGCCATCGCTGACGCCTTTTTTCTATGATATTGTATTATTTCCAAAATATGCATATAAATTTTGGGAATGTAAATAATAATACATCACTATTAGTAGATATTGAATATTTTTTTGTTAATTTAGATCGATTTTCAAACCCCGAAATTTAAAATATACATATTTTACATTTTACCCATTATCTTATGTACCTATTCATTATTTGTATATCGTAAAAGATTTGCTGCATTTATATGGTTCATAGGTTCATAGTTTATTTGCCAAAGTATTTATTGCTATAGATAGGTTTATATATTGTATTTATTAACTGTATATTATGTATATTTCACGTAAACTATATCATTTTTTAAATACAAACCAAAAATACGAGGAATAATTGTGTTTTCCATGTATTCTACAACGTATTTATTAATCCGTAGTATCTTACTAGCGTGACGTCATAAATCTCGCTCCAAGGCTGTTCTATTAGACACGGCATTGCGTCAGCATGGCCGCAAGTTGCTAACCTAATAAAATTAACACTAGAAAAGCCCGCGGGAACTGTCAAATTCAAAGTTATTCGTTTCACAGACTATATAAAGTATTTTTTGTGGAAAGCCCATCAAAATATATAATTGCTTTGGATCGCGACCGTTGTACGCGATCTGGAGCTACTATTGCGGTTGCTAAGAACAACAATAAAAGAAATAATTTTCTCTTGTCAAAGTCAGAATCTTCGAAAATTATAAAAACTTTCTAAATTTAAACCGCCTACATTGAAACCGAAAAAATACCGAAAAGTGTTTAAAGCGTCCATTCTCAAAGTAATTATTGCTATCCTGTGAGTTGAATTTAAATTTTACTTACTCAAACCCGTGATAATTGTGAAAAAATGGTATTAAAAACTAAAAAACTGTGTTGTGAACTGTGAACTGCCAAAACCATTGTAGATCGTGGTATAACGTCGGTTTTTAATGTTTCATAAGTATTTCACGTACATGTCCTTATATAAAATAAAGTTTCTTGTATGCAACACACGGTATTTTATTTATAAAATTAAAAGAAAATAATAAATTTGAATAAATAATATTTGGCGACATAGGGCACGAAATACTAATCGGAAAGAACAACCAAACACACGAGATACAGCGCAGAATAGGTTTGGGTTGGACTGGCTTTGCATACTGCGGCGGAGACCTTTAATAAGTGGTTATACCCATATCTTGAGAGGAAGTTTATGCAACAATGGGTTTTGCCCCGGTAATTACATTTGGAGCGGAAAACTCTAACATTTAACGAAAAAGTCAGCAGAAAATTTAATAGTAGCCCAGAGAGCCATTGAGAGAGCCATGCTTGGAATAACTAAAGAGACATCCAAAACCATCAGACAAAAAACCAAATTAAAGACTTAGTGGAACACGTTAACTTCCGAATGAAATGGAGATGGGCAGGTAATGTGGCGAGAACATCTAAAGACAGGAGGACTAGAAGATTGTTAGAATGGCGACCTCGAGCTGATAAACGTAGCAGAGGCTCAGACCACCGACACGCTGGACCGATGATGTAAAGAGGATTGCTGGAAATTGGATGATGACGGCCCAAAATCGAGAGACATGGAGAACTATGGAGGAGGCCTACGTTCAGCAGTGGACAACGATGGCTACATGATGATGATGATGAATGGGTACTATAAATAATAGATTCATAATATTCAATAAATTTTGGATTTATAAGAACAAATTTCCCTAAAATAAAATAAAATCTCCTAAAATAAAGTGGCGGGGGAAGGTTAGATCTATCTTTATTTAAACGTTAATAACTCCGCACTGGGGATGATCAGAATCCAATAACGAGGGCTCGTTTAAAAGAGCGTTTCTTACTCTATATTATGCCATAAAAAAAAATAAGATTTTGAACGTAGACGCTAGGGGGCGCTTTCTTACAATTTAACAAACATAACGCGTTTTTTCAAAAAAATTAAATACGATAGTATGTGTTATTTTAGCTGATAGTAAAGAGTAGTAAAAGCTTAAAAAGTCAGCGAAAACCGCATCTTGATATCTTCGTTCAAACCGAAGATATTAACAAATTTATAATAAATACCAAAAAATAAGCCCTTAATTACCTTATTTTTACAATACAGTATTAATAGCCCTCTTGATTATCCCCATTCTAACAAAAAAGTAAGATAGAAACAGTTAGTTTATTTTAAAATCGACGAAATACCAGAATACCATAATACCAGATGTATTAATATCTAATAATTAAGATATTAATAATAGTGAACAAGAAACGATGATTCAGTGAAGTCATGGTAGGCTTTGGAAAAAGTAGCTTTTCGCCTAATAGTATTGTTACGGATTCCGTGGGTCCACTATTTAAACTCACGATAAAATACTTAACGAATTTATTTGTTTCACTCTGTACACACAACTTATACAATATACAACACAACTTATGCAACTACTATTACTCTAACGGTATTTCGCGGTATTTTCAAACTTCACATCAGACTATCTTCAGACTTGTCCAACTGTCAAAGCGCGGGCCTTATATACCCCCTGGCGATGGTTTCTGGAATTTTCTAAAGAATTCTATAATTTTCTTTTACTTTCTGGCGAATGCGCCAGGTTCCTCAATGCACGTTGCGGTTATTTAGCAGTATGCAGTTATGCAACCAGTAATACACCTTGACAGTATAAACTCAAATTGTTATTAGATCAACATTTTGATAGTCTTAGCAGCGTTTTTTTTATCTTTTAAATGCTTTTTCAAAATGCCTTTATTATTTGAAGTAGTTGAAGTTGTTGGCATTTCGTGTAGGTAATTAAAAAAAAATTAAAAAAAAAACACACATTACTAAACATTGTATTAATCAATAATAAATATGTAAAAAGTAAAAATAAATTTGTAAAAATATGTAAAAATAAAAAAACGATTAAAAAAAAGTCGCGTTAACTAGGATTAGAACCTGCCTTACTACGGCTCCAACGTCATAGCAGCGTAAAGTCCTAACGCTTTAACCACGGGGCCACCGAGGACTTGAAAGATTCTATGTAAAATTCTTACTTAAAAGATAATGTTTAGTGAAAGTACTTTTTTTGTTTATAAACATTTATTTAATTCTGTTTTTAGTATTTGTTCTTATAGCGGCAACATAGATACATTATCTGTAAAAACTTCAACTGTCTAACTATAACGGTTCATAAGATAGACCTTTGTGACAGACGGACGGACAGCGAAATTTTAGTAATAGGGTTCCTGCTTTTACCCTTTGGGTACGGACCCTAAAAAATGCAACAACAAAAAATATTTCTTTTAATACAATTTGAAATATAAAATTTATTTTTTAAGTCCACAATGATTACTTTCAGTCTGTTTTATTGTTTTTGTATTGGTTTTTGTTCCATTCAATAAGCCTATAAAATTTATTCGAGTGAATAATTTTAATAGGAATGCAGTCGCTAAAATTTATACTGATAATGTTGGAATTAAATTCCAATATTTTTGCCCGAATTTGTGTATTTTTAGTTAAATTACGATTTATCTTGTTTATGGCGCTGGAAAAAGGCATATAACATTATTATTTCTATTCTATATCGACGTGTTTAAACAATAATACGTTTATATTTTATGACTCTTAGTTCTTTATGGATAATATTTTACTACCGCCAATCTGTTTAAAAAATAGAATATTAATTATATTATTATATTTTATTAGTTTCGTTAATAATAAATAAAATTTAAATGGTTTAAATTTTAGGTATGTTTATCATCTATTGAATTTCAAGAATCCACTACAGGCACTAGAACTAGTTGTAAGGTTTGAATTGTTAATATTTATTTTAATATTTTAAATAACTTAATATTTTAAACAATCTACTACCAGAAATCAACAGAAGAATTAAGTTAGTATGTCTATACTATACAACCTTTTGTACTTAATAACACCACTATTGACGTCGTGGACTCTGTGAAATTCTTAGGACTTGTTGTAGACAACTCGTTAAATTGTGACACGTTCAAATGTACACATTCGAAGCTTCATCATCATCTAAGCGCTGCCTGTTTTGTGCTAAGATCAGTATCATCAATATAATGAATTGAATCATTAATTTTGAGCCGATGAACGATTTCATTGATTTCAACACATTCATTGGTACAATGAACAGATTTCATTAATATAATGTACCTAAATCCTTATATTAATGTACCGTATCATTAATACAATGAAATAATTTCATTGTATTAATGAACCGTATCATTAATCCAATGAAACTTATTTCATTGTATTCCGGAACGGATTCAATTCCCCATTGTGTCCGGGAAAATTCCGGACAAAACGGTGAAGGAGTTAGTAAACGTTAAGGGATTATCTCCCGAAGATAGTAGAAAATTGAGAAACCTGATAATCAAGTATCAAGATGTGTTTGATAAAGGAGAAGCCGGACATAGAGGTCGTACCAATTTAGTACAACATAAAATTGACACCGGAGATGCACGACCAATCAAACAAAATCCGAGAAGACTGCCGCTCGCCGAACGTGAAGAAGCTGACAAAATCCTTCGAGAAATGAAAGAAGAGGGTGTCGTCGATCCATCTAACAGCCCGTGGACATCGCTGGTAGTACTAGTAAAGAAGAAAGACGGTACCACCAGGTTCTGTGTTGATTATCGGCAGCTTAATAATGTTACCAAGAAGGATAGCTATCCCCTGCCGAGGATAGACGATACTCTATACACGCTGGCGGGATCGACTATATTCTCTACATTAGATCTGAAGAGTGGATATTGGCAAGTCGACATGGCGCCGAAAGACAGAGAGAAGACAGCGTTCTCGGTGGGCTCCGGACTGTGGCAATTTACCGTCATGCCTTTTGGATTGTGCAACGCGCCAGCTACCTTTGAAAGACTAGTGGAGTCTGTGTTAAAGGGACCACCTGTTTAGTGTACCTGGAAGACATTATAGTGGTGGGGAAATCCTTTGACGATCATCTGAAGAATTTGGAAGAAGTTTTCCGATAGAAGTGGCCGATACCCAAAGACAAACATGAACTCTTTTTGGGACTATGCACATACTATCGCCGCTATGCACAGAGTTTCGCCACCATCGCAAAACCATTGACCAGACTTACCGAAGGCGAGAGGCGTTTCTCTTGGGACTCAGATTCTGACGAGGCATTCCGAACACTGAAGAAGACCCTGACTAGTGCGCCCATACTTAGCTACCCTCTTGGCAACGGAAACCTTATATTGGATACCGACGACGCTAGCAATGTTGCATTAGGCGCTGTTCTGTTTCAGATCCAGGATGGTCAAGAAAAAGTAATTGGTTATTTTAGTAAGTCCTTGTCGAAACCGGAAAAGAACTACTGTGTAACCAGAAGAGAATTACTAGCAGTAGTTTAAAGCAGTGGAACACTTCTACAAGTACCTCTATGGAAGAAAGTTCTTGTTAAGAACAGATCATGCTGCTTTGAAATGGATGTTGCAGTTTAAGAATCCTGAAGGGCAGGTTAGGCTAGATGGATTGAACGAATACAAGAATTTGACTTCGAAACAGAACATCGAGCTGGGACAATCCACCGAAATGCCGACGCACTCTCCAGAAGACCTTGCGCTAAGGACTGTAAGCATTGGTCCCGAGCAGAAGAGAAAAAAGCGAAACTCCGAAGAACAACTGTGGTTAACGATACTTGGCAACCCCAAGATCTTGCAAACGACCAAATCAGTGACCCAGAATTAGATTTAATGATTAACTGGAAAAACGCAAACCAAAGACCAACGTGGGAAAAAGTTTGCAGATATTCGCCGAAAGTGAAGTCGTACTGGGCCCAGTGGAATCCCTTGGTAATAGCAGAGGAATATACGCCACGCTTCTTGTGATTGAACCGGAGGCCAGCCAGGGACTCAAGAGACGAGAAAGCAGATCGTCTTCCAAAGACGAAAGGTCCCGGAGGCTTGAGGGAAGATTCACAGTGGGAACCAGCTGGTGTACATCTTTGGTCTTACAAGACACTTGGCGAAAGCCCTGCGAGAACGGTTCTAATTGACTGAACTGCAAGAAGACGTGAGGGCTTGGTGCAAGAAATCTGACGTTTGCGCCGCCATCAAAAGCGCGGTAAAGCCCCAATGCGCCAGTACAATATAGGCAGTCCTTCGATCACGCATAGCGATCGACGTGGTTGGTCCTTTCCCGGAGACTAACGATGGCAACAAATACTTTGTGGTAGTAATGGATTCCTTCAGCAAATGGGTCGAAGCCTACGCGTTGCCAAATCAAGAAGCGTCCACCATTGTTGATGCTCTTGTTAAGGAATGTATCTGCAGGTTTGGTGTTCCCATGAAGCTTCATGTCAGTCAGGGAAGAAATTGGTACCATCTGTTCCAAGGCGCCTGTGAAGTCCTTAACATCCGCAAAACCAGGACGACTGCTCTACATCCACAATCCGTTGGGATGGTTGAACGCATTAACAGAACTATCAACCGTTACCTGGCCAAAGTAGTCTCTGACCATCAAAGATACTGGGACAAATTTCTTCACCTGTTCCTGTTCGCCTACCGTTCATCCATCCAAGAATCCACAGGGGCGCCATTGTACTTCCTAGCCAGGTACCAGTCGTCATAATGTGGGGGCCCGGTGCCGCGTGGTCCCTCTACTCTCTGCTGACCCCTGCCAGTATTGAGATTGAGCCCGGCACCGTTCTCTGGTCGTAGCAGTTAACAGATGTCTGCCGGTGCTGAGAAGGAGTTATGTCCACTTAGACCTACGGCCAAAGGTGGACGACATCCATTCCAGCGAGGTCCGACGCTTTAAATATTCTCATAAGCGCCCTAGCGTGAACCGAATTGCGGAAGTGCGCACTTAGACATTCCCCAAGCGTCTGACATGTGAGCCAGGTGCTCACACGCCAGTGGAATTTGGTCGTGTTCCTGGTAAATCCCTCCCATGAAGAATACTGTCCTGGTACCCCGATTGTATCTCCGAGTATGGCCAACACATACCTCGTCGCACGCCCCATTTTAGAAGTCAATGGATAGGATTAATAACGTCGTATACCGTATCAGGAAATTGCCAAAAACCGCGGTGAAACCGCAAGACGATAGCTATTTCAACAGTGTTTTGAGCCCCTACAAGGCGAAATAGAAGATCGAGCTGGGACCGTGAGAACCTGCAGCTTTGAACCCCCTGATTCGGAGATGACCTTTGACGATTTCATGGCCCGATACAACAGCTGTGAGAAGGCTCGCTATGGTATAACCAGAGAAGATAAACGAGACCTCTTTTCCTTTTGCCTCCTGATTATTTTTCGCTCGCTTCACTGTGTTGCCCGAGATTTGCGGATGTCTAGTGGAATCGCTGCGACGTTCTATGAGAAGTTTGGGCGTGGCGGAGAACTACGCCGACAGAATCCAGAGGTTGGAAGCGACTTGAGGCTAACCGACAATGAGCACATGGGTCAAAGCAAGACCACCGATATATTAATATAAATCTAATGGGTGTTCTAAAGGGTGTAATAGGTAGGTGTTATATCCCTCCTAATGAATATTCTCTCGCAGAGTCCACTACAGGCCTTAGGATAGTTGTACGTGTTTTGAATTGTTATATCTTTATCTATAAATTATTCTTTAAATTGGAAGTTCACATCATGTTATGTTGTATCAATACGAGGATGGTCTAGGTACAGCGAACTCAACTTAAGGGGAATTAGTTAGTCTTGGTCAACTAATCATATATACACATACCTTTTCTGATACCTGTAAATTACGTCAGCCAACTATCGACGCTCGGTGGACATCGTGCTTGTGGACTGTCTTGAGGAACTCTGTGGTTGTAGAATTAATAGGGCGGTTAAATTTTGTGAACGCTTAGCGTATGACTAATACTTCGCAACAGGGGATTATACCTCATTCTAGACTCGGCCTGCCTGGTTTTGTGATAAGTTATTTCGCATAACATCTACAATATAATTAAGGTTGAATCATCTTTGGAACGTGAACGGAATTTTATTGTATTCAACACATTCATTTTTGGCTCTCGGTGAATCTGTATGTTCATTGATTGATAATTATTACCATACCCAATCACCTAGGCCTATATTAGGATGATGCCGATCGTTCAATACTGAGAAATATTTCAGGTTGTAATTATGAACCGTTAATTAATCCAATGAAACCTTTTTATTGTATCCGTACGGATTCAATTCGATTTGTGTCGGGTTAATATTCGGAGAAAATGCTGTGATTGTGTGTCTGTAACCAAGGTTAGGGCTTACTTCTCTTTCGCTACGCATTATGTAGAAAAATTGAGAACCTGCATAATGAAGTATTCAAGATAGTGCTCTCTGGTGAGACGGCATAAGCCTGAGGATCTAGTATTAGGTACGTAACCATTTAGCTCCCTAATTCTAAAAATTGACAGGGTATTAGCATGCCGGACGACCTCAAATCCGATATCTCCGAGAAGACTGCCGTCTCTCGGCTCGACGATGGCGGGAAGCTGACAGTTTTTCCTTCTCGAGGACATGAAGAAGGTTTTGTGTCTCGAGTGCCAGTTCTCACTTAGTCTGTGGACATATACATGGTAGATAATATAGTAAGAGAAGGCAGATACAAAAGGTCTGTGTTTGAAGTGTACGAAAGGCTTAATAAAGTGGTTAACAAAAGAAAAGGATATACGGGATCCAGTGCCGAGGAGAATAGAGACACGTAATCCTTCACGTTGGCTCGGTGATCGATATAATTCTAGTATCACGATTTAGATCTGAAAAGAGATGGTAATAAATCTGGCAAGTTCAGTTACTGGTGCAGAAAGAAAGAGATAATGGGACGAGGACAGCGGGTCGTCGAGGTGCTGGACATACACGGACATAGTGGTCTTATCGGTATGCTTTGGATTGTGCAATTCGCGCGCATACCTTATGTCAAAGGCTAGATTTTCGTGGGATCATGTTGTTAAAGGGACCATTCTAGGGTGTGGAGTGTACTGGATACCATTTGTGTGGGTGGGATCCTTTGTCTGATCATAATGGAGATCTGGAAGCATGTCTTCTCACGATCGCGGTGGACCGTATACCTCAGAACGGAGAAAAATGACATGTCATGGATATTTTGGGCATTTGGCCTATATGGCGGCTGCTTATGCAATCAGGGTGTCCCTTACAACTCTCAACATACTAGACCATAAAACAAAATAAATATAAGAACGTAGACTAGTAGCAACTACCCAATACAACACCACAAAAAGGTCAAGGACCTCCTAGGGCAGCATTATCGGTAGGAATCATAAGATGGGCGAAAAGAAAGGGAAATATTTCATAATTGAATAAGTGTCAGATCTGATAACGGAAGGCTCTAGTTTCGCAGGTACACTGTCGTAATGATCGCTGGAAATTGTGAGACGGGATACATTGAATATAACGGGATACTTGGATAAACGCAAAGGAAACACATAATAGGCAAATAGTGTTAAAATTTTATAATAATAACACTCGACTAGCACATGATTAGGAGTATTGCTGTCCATAGATCTCGGCAAGATCACAGGAATATGAGTCAATAGTAACTCGTCAAATTGAGCTATAGTAAGATAGCGTATAGTCAGAATATAACGGATGAAAAGAGAATTTAACTGTGTAAACACGAACTCAGGATATCCTTTGTAGGGATGCTCGCTCTAAGTAAAAGCAGATGTGTATACAAAACACATATATTACAAAGTTTCATCCTCTATAATAGGTGAAGATAAATAATTGTGGTCATGGGCGGAAAAGATATAAAGATCCAAGGTGACTATGGTAGTGCAAATAGTTGTGTGGTGTAGCAGGTGGAAGAATCAGAGATAAGGGTCAGAGTGCGCGGAGGGAGGGAACGAGGACAAGAGGTGGAGGGCGACAAGAACATGCGAGCGGGCGGCGAGCCAGCAAAATGGCGACGCAGTGCCAGAGACGTGGCGGAATGACGGGTAGCAGTTGGGCCCCGAGCAGAGAGAAAGAGCGAAACGCCGAAGAACAACGGGGGGTGACGAGACTGGGGGCAACGAAGAGGGCAACGACCAAGCAGGGACCAGAATGGAGGCGTGAGGGAGGTAATCGGGGAAAACGCGGACAAAGGCCACGGGGGAGGAAGGAGGGCAGGATGATGCGCCGACGGGAAGGCGTGCTGGGGGCCCGTGGGCGGGCCGGGGTGAGAGGAGGAGGGACGCCGCCGGGGATGGAGAGGCCAGAGCGGACAAGAGAGAGAAAGCAGAGCGTGTCAGGTCCAAAGGAGGGGCCGGAGGGCGGGGAGGAAGTGGCACAGGTGGACAGCGGGGGAAGGGTGTAACCAAGACACGTGGGAAGCGGCGAGACGGGGCGATGGTGGCGGAACTGGCAAAGGAAGAGGGATGGCGGGGGGAAGAATGGGGCGGGGGGCGGGCGATCAATTGGCACAAGGCGGGAATGCGCCAGGCGCCCGAGTGAAAGTAGAGGCAGGCCGGCGACGAATAGCGAGTCGAGGGGGCGGGGCCTGGGCCCGGGACGGACGAGGGCAACAAAGACGGGGGGGCGGATACAGGGGTGACGGCAGCAAAGGGGGCGGGCTAGCGGTGCCAAAGACAGGAGGGCCACCAGGGCCGAGGCCGTGGGAAAGAAGGGAAGCGCAGGGTGGGGGGTCCAGGGAGCGTGGCAGGAGAGACAGGGAAGAAACGGGGGAGGCCAAGCGGGCCAAGGGCGGCGGGGAAGGCGTAACTGCGCCAAGACCAGGACGGATGGCGGTACGACAAGCGAGGTGGAGGGGGGAAGCCAGGAAAACCGACGATGCAACGAGGAGCGGCAAGGAGTGCGGTGGATGCAAAGACGGGACAGGGCGTGCACGGTGGCGGGGTGCGGACCGGGCAGCGGGCCAAGAATCGACGGGGAACGCCAGCCAGCAGCGTGGGAGTGGACGGGAAGGGGGCCAGTACGGGGACCGTGATAGGGGGGGGGCGACGGAGAGGGCGCGAGGAGTGGAGGGCCAGTAGTGACGACGCCAAAGAGAGAGAGGAACGAGCCCGCGCGCGGCCGCCGAAGAGATGGCAAAGCGCTGAGTGGACCGAGTGAAGGGACACTCGACAGGCAAGTGGGATCGGAAGGGGAGGGGGCAACCAGGGATGGGGGGGGCGGGACACCGCAGAGACGGCGGTGGTAGCGCGAAGCCAAGCGCGGGGAAGGCCCGCGAGGCGTGAGAGGAGGAAGGACGGCGTGGCGCGCGCGCGCAGTGGACAAAAGGAAAACCGAGGGAGGGGCAGGGGCAACGTGGGGAGCCGGACCAAGAGCGAAAGGAGAGCGGGGGACCGGGAGAAACCGAGCAGCGGGGAGTGCCCCGGAGGTCTGACGGGGCGGGGAGGAGGTCAGTGTCCCGAGAGAACGCAGGGAGAGGCGGCGGAGTGGGAACCAAAGAGAACCACGGACCGCGGGTGCCGTGGGCCGGAGGGGGCGCGCTCACGCGGGAGTGGCCTAGAGGGGCGGAAGGCCAGAGAAGCGCGCGAGCGGTGGCGGAGGAAGGGGGGCGGGGGCGGAGAGGACGCGACAATAGCAGGAGGGGGGAAGGGGCGGGAGGCGAACCGACAGGCACATGGGGCAAGGCAAGACACAGCGGCGACCGGGGCGCCAAGGAGGGGCCCGAGGCAGCGGAGGAGCGCAAGCGATGGGAGACCCGGAGGGAACGGAGAGAAGGCCGGGGAACAGAACAGGACGAGGAGCCAGGCCAAGCGGGCGGCGGGGAGGGGGGGGGAGGGGGCGGCACAAGCCGGAAGAGGGAGGCGGGGGAGAGGGACGGGGAAGCGAGATGCTCCGGGGCGGCGAGAACCCCAGAGCGGGATGGGGCGA
>NW_022145881.1:0-16115 GCF_002938485.1 Sitophilus oryzae | reverse complement strand
ACAAGTTACGTATTGCTTAGCGCCGCCGCGCTGCCTCGCGCTTATAACCTTTAAAAATTAAAGCGTGTTATCAAATCGGCTAGTTCACAGTGAAAGCAGGCAGGCACCGTCAACCAGTGTTCATCGGCGTTCTCGCTTTTACCGGAACGAAAATTTATTTATTTCAGCTTTTGCACGCGCCGACAGCGCACAGGGGGTATTAAGAACTAAGAGTTGGGCAAAATTATGTTTTATGATTTTTTTGCTTTTTGTTAGTAATATTAATTATTAAATAGGAGAGAGGTTGCTAATATGGAACCCCATTTTGTTTTTCCTACACAACATTTTTTCCCCTACTCTGAAACCCTTTCCACCGAACAAATAGGTCCATTCTGTGCAAAACCAATCAATTGGATGAGGATGCTAGAACAAGAAAGTAATTTGTATATTATTATAGACGATATTTGAGCGAGGATGGGTATTATAGGGTAAAGACTATCCTTTAAGAATCTATTTAAGTTAATGTTTTAAGCGGGTGGCAAATATTGGCAAGATTTTAGTGCATATTCCAAAGCTGAGACTTTAAGCATTGAACGGATACTAATTTCCATGCGGAATATTGCCGAAAAGTCTACACTTATAAAAATAATATTTTGTTTATATTTAAATATAAACATTATAAAAAAAATAGAATAGAAGGAAACAGTTTCAAAATAAAATATGGGTGATAAAAAACAGAACAGAGCAAACAAACAAAGCTGGCTCGGTATCCATTATGACAGTTATTATAAACAATTTGCAAAAAAAAAGGAATTACAAAACACCCCACTATTTATAATCTTAGAAATATTCAGAATACACTCAAGATAATTCATAGTAATAATTGAAATATATTATTTATTTGATAGTCAACTTTCGACTGTTTAATAAACGTGCGCCATTTGTAGGCTTCAGATTTGTATTCAAGATAAAAGCCCAGTACTAAAAATATCAATTTTTGGCCAGGGTTTATAGACCAAATAATTTCTATGTGCCGGCGCGGCGGAGCGCGGCGTTTGGATATGGTTAGGTTAGGTTAGGTTAGTTAATCAGGTAAATTTCCTCTTAATTAACTACTTCCGCTCAACAACTCAAACCCTGCTCGCATCTCCGAAAAAGCCATATAACAATACACGAGATGCGTATACGCAAAGTTACGCATCACGTATTATTATATGGTTTTTTTCGAGATGCGGCATGTGAGCGATATGTTGTCAAGAATAGGTCCCCAGAGACGGCGCTGGCTGCCGAAAAGCAGAAACCTGCCTCCACTATGTTCGTACCTCTTAGGACTTTCGCTATGACGTTGGAGCCGTAGTAATGCAGATTTGAATCCTAGTCAAGGCGACTTTTTTTAATCGTTTTTTTTAAATTCTTACATATTTTTACTTTTTAGATATTTTGTTACGGTTTAAAATTTCACCGTAACTTATTTTACTTATTTTGCTTATTTTTAGGAATAAAACTAAAACTTACTTGAATAACTTGAATAATAACGTTTAATTAGCTTACTTCTTAACTGTACATATAACTTCTAATAATATCTTATCTATTAAATCTCTTCACTACAACAATTTCTTTGGATGGAGTTGTCTCCGATAACTGTGTAGTATAACCTCTATTAATAAAATATCAATTTTGTTTTTTTTTTTTTTTTTTTTTTTTTTTTTTTTTTTTTTTTTTTTTTTTATTTATTTAGACTTATGCTTGTGTTAGAATAATTTCCTGGCATATTTCTTCGGAGGATTCTTGAACATAGACTTGATGTTATTATCTTTTGTCTGTTTCAACGCAACAAGTGGGAATGTTGGGTCTACAATATACATATAAGGGTTAAGGATTTTATTATGTATTTTTCCGGTGTGTAATCAATTGGTTTACCTGATTATAGTTGATTTTTCCCCAAATTTCATCTTTGTTTCGCTTATATTACTATTTACAGACTGACGTTTCAGTTGTTGTCAGCTGATCATCCAGCGTTGAAGTTTGACAGATGGATTTTTGGAAATTAGGTTTTCGATTTTTTTAAACGGTTTTATATATGATCGGAAAACGTATTAATAATTTTCCGAAGATATTATGTTCTTATAGGGATTATTAATTTTATTATGATGTAATAAAAATGTTCACTAATCAGTATGCATTAAATAAAATTTTACATCGAATTTTATTTTGGGTCTTTTGTTTTACTGGTTGCCTGTGTTAGACTTTGGATTGGTATCTTGGAGTCCAGCGTCTTTTGCGGATATTGCAAACACACGTCCTTTTTCGACTTTGAACCATCTTGGTGAAAGCAAGGAAGCCTTCTGATCTCTGCCGAAAATAAAAAGAAATTTAGTGAAATTTCTGAATAGTTTCCGCCGTTCCATATTGGGATTGTTCAGTAGAATTACGGTCTTGTAATTCATTGAGGGTCGAGAAGACCGATTGGCAAGAAATTGAGCTTGGCCTGTGTGTAGTTGGAATTCTGGGGAAACCTTGAAAAAGGGATATCTTTGTTGATTGGGTAAGAGACATTCTTAGGTGTAAGGTTCTCTTCTACAACTATTTATTTTAGAGGACAGGAGTTGTAGATGGGTGCGTGGACGTACTGGGATTAGTACGAGGACAGTTAAGGAACCCTTTTCCATGGAGTAACATGCGTTGAGACGCCATCTTGTCTTGGAAGGTCCACATGGTGGAAAGGTATTTTACTATGTCCAAACTAGAACGCATCACTAAAATAGATCACATTTTAGGGTTCTTGTTCCTTGGCTATTACTCCTTAGTTATGATTACGGTTTAGCTTAGGATTTTTATCAATTTTTTTGTACTGGATTTGGTACCGCAACTAATGCCATTGTGACGTGAATGCCACTGTGACGAGGAATACCACTGTGACACTGAAGACCAGAAATCTGGATTTTCTCATGGACTGACTGGAACGACCACTGGAGGACAGATAAGACTTTAATCATCTCTTATTTTTATTGCGTTTATGATTGATTAAAATTTATTACATTAAATATACGATCGTATGTGAACTTGGTATACCAGGATTTTTGCTTACATTTAAATTTCATTTTATTCTTTATAGACTTAATTATAATCACAAATACGCATCAGGGTTGTTCAGAGTTTAGTCACAACAATATTTTTGTGATACTATTCATGATTTAATTTATTCTACGGATAGTTCATTTTTTTACTAGTATATATATGTTTCATTATTTCGTATTTAAATATTTGCTACATTTTATGATAGATCTTGGCAATTTGTTTTAACTTAAATTTACATTTATTAAACGAATCCAGTACATTTGGGACTTTTCAATCAGTACGCTTTTTCCATACACCTCCCTTTTGATATATCTTGTTCTGTGCATATATATTTTACTTAATTATTTACTGAGCTAGCTGGAACCTATTTGTAACGGAACCTGGTGAATCTGAGTTCTCATTATAAACTTTTTCACCCAAGGTGGCGTTATAATTTGTTATTGATTAATACAACTTTTAGTAATACGTTTCTTCTTTTTTTTTAAATCACTTATACGCGCATTCAAAATTTCACCTAAATCGGAATAAAAGTTTATAATAATATAGTGTCTAATGTTGTATAGATAATAAAATGGTACGGAACTCCTTCAGTGGGTGAGTCCGACTCGCACTTGACCAATTTTTTAAACATTTCAAACTGCATCTTTTCAAACATGCCCTTCAAATCCTCCAATATAATAGCTGTTGTGACGACTTTTCTGTCGTTACCCAAATAGAATGAAAAAGAATCCGTTGCTCAGGGTTAGAGGAAAGCTGGGTTCTTCTGATTCACAGTGACTTTCTAATGTTGTTAAAAAAAAATAAAAAAATGATAATATGTAGGCTGCAGAGATTTTTAATATTGATGTTAAGAATTAAAATAGGTATGGTCAAAGACAGTGAAAAGGACGCCACTTACTTTGTTTATGAGAGTGGCAAAGTAAGAAACCAAAAAAGAAAAAAAATATTAATATCACAAACATAGCTAAAACAAAGTAATCAACAGCATTAAGGTCTATTATGTTTATCAGAAATAAAAGTCAGAAATAACTATCCTACATTAAACATTTATTGAAAACGAACACAAGTATCATCAATTAGTCACAGTGATCCCAAAAAAACCGCAAGTTATTTTAAATAGATCCGAATTTAGTAACTGTATACTTTGAACTAAGTAAGCTACTTAATAAAAAAACAGGTGAAATTATGTATGTCTCAATACGATGATGTTTCGAAACATGTCGTGTACAAAAACCTTTTAAAATGAATACGTGTTAATAATTTTCATATAAAATATCATATAGCAAGTAAGAGTGTACTGTACGAATCAAATTATAACTTATAACGTTAAATAAAAATAATTTTAATTACAATATGTGGGCTAAATAGTGATAATTTGCCAGGTTATTAAATCTGTTGTCTCAAAAATTATAAAATAAAGCGTACCTTGTGTATCAAACTTAAGACTTATCTGTATAGAGTTTCTTATGATGTAAACAGGTAGTTAGGTATTCTCCAGACTAGCAGAAGTGGATGCAGATGACTATGGCAGAAGTCTTCGATATCAGCCAAAGGAACGATTGTAATGTCAGTAACACTGTCTTAAGGTCTGCATAGGTCCATACAAAATGAAAGTGGGTGAAACATACAACAACTTCTGCATTATTACTGCATACCATGTGGTAATTACTGACTACCAGGTGGTAGTTACTGTGAAAATGTGGTAGTACCTATAAATAAAAAAAATAGTTCTCAGGACAGATACTCAATAAAGAAAACAATCCATGGTCTGAAAAATCAGCTTTACATAAATATATTCAAAACCATATGCCGATCCAAACCAGTAATTAAATACTCAAATAAACGAAATAACAAACGGAAAGAACTGAAATAGAATTTAGTTAGATAGGGCTATATAAAATGGCGGATAAACTTACGGCGATCATTCCAAGAAGAAACCAAACAAATACGATCTATACTCTGAATTGCATACTTTTAAGCAAGGTTTTCAAATTTCCAAATCGGATACCCATGCAATCGAAATCGAAAAGTGGATGCAGAGTGCTTTTCACTGAAAAATTTGTCGGACGCCGAAACACGCGTCTCCTTCAGATCCAAATTCCTAGAAAAAAAGACCTTCTTCTGTTTCAGAACCCTAGCTAACCTTTTCTTTTCACCACAGACAAAATGAGAGAGAAAAAAAGTGATATCATATGATCTAAATCATTAGAACAGAAAATCGCAATCCACAGCGAAGTGAGATTTGGACAAGTGAAATGCAATTAATGAAGTTTGGCATATAGCGAATAGATGGCGCCAATAAACAAGACAAGTGAACTGTAATAGATGAAGTTTGACATCTAGCAAATAGATGGCGCCAATACTAAGAAATTTAATAAAAATAGATTTTAAATTCAATTTTATTAAAGGAAATAAAAAATGCTACACTGTTAGTAAGAAGTTTTACTTTTTTTTGGAAATATAAAAAGTGGATTAGGTTAGGTTAGTTAAATATTTATTTTAAATTTTAATCTGAGTAATACATGAATATCTATCGAAATAAATAAAAAAAAAATGTCCAAATAAAAATAAATCTAAAATGAACCAGCTGCCTTTTTCCTTATTTATATCTGACAAAAGTAAGGGTTTCTCAATACACGCCTCACGATCTTGTATTGTCATCCTTTTGTGGCCACATACTTCCGATAGGTTATTGAAGGTTCGAGCTGCCGTCCTATAACTTTGATTTTATTTATTTTATGTGTCCGAGGGTGGGGTCAGCTGCCCACTAAAATTGAATTTTCGCTTCGATAAAACACCTTATATTCGCTTTTTCTAGGCCTTTTACGTCCACTGCGTCTTGTTATTACAGTTGAACGTGCCTTATCTCGGATAAGATGTTACTCTTCCGACACTAAAAGCCAGTAGCGAGGTATTTTTCTATTTTATTCACCCTCAGGCCACTTTTATTCGTTTCGATGGAAAAACAAAGAAGTTAAAGTGGCACTTCGACACACAGATAAACTGTGAACCATACATTATCAAAATTAACTTGAATTACAATCAATCATATTCCGACTTAGACCTAGATAATAACGTATCTAAAGAATCCAAATATAGCTAATATAAAATAAATTTTTAGTCATGTGATTAAGCTTGACCGGCACAGCGATACCCACTTTACATATATTTTCTTTTAATCAAAATATTTTAGGAAACGAATATAAATTAATTATTAGATATTTATGATACAAGTGTGTAATTATTTAACAGCATCATTAAGATACGCGTGTGAAAGTAGCACGAGTTGTGTAACCACACAAGTATCTTAATGGAGTTAACTCGCCTGTATTGTACAATATTTTAAAAAAAAAAAAAAAAAAAAAAAAAAAAAAAAAAAAAAAAAAAAAAAAAATTATTGCTTTCTAAACCTATCCTAAAAGTCAATTACCTTAATACCTTTGTTCAAATAACACCATGCATGGCAATGTCAATACGCTAGAAAATAATATTGATGTTATTAGTTTAACAAATGAGCGATTCGGAAAGTATTCCCTCTGACATTGAAGAAGAGGTATCAGAGCCATTTCTGGACTGCTTCCAGCAAGATCGAAACAGTCTAAGAGCTGGCAACGTTTTCGAGAAAGTATTTTAAGACGTCTGGCTCTTTGATATATATTTTTCTATGCTCTCTGGAACAGCATACGGTCCGTCTGGCTCCTGATACCTGCTGGAAGTTCACTACTGCGCATCGAAAGAAGATCCTATATTTTATTAATTTAGTCCTATAAAATCTAGTATTGCATATAAATAGAACATGTCTCCATATCGCAGTGAAGAGTTTCCGACCACGAAACCGATGATTGGTGAATTGAACTTGGGTCGTAGGCCTGACTTTTATTTTATTTCTCGTTTATATCTTTATTAGTAATGAAGTCTTCGATATAGTTTTATGGGCCCTGATAGTAGAGTATTAAAAAACAGTTATGGTGATCTCTAAAAATAAGTTTCTCCTGACCTACCTGATCCGGATTTGAACTCTCAATCTTCGGTTCGCAGTCGGAAACTCTACGCACTGCGCTATGGAGACATGTTCGATTAGTCATTCAAATACTAGAATTTAAAGGGACTAAAGGCTGGTCATATAGTGGTATTGATAGTAGTAGAGTACGATGGTAGAGTGCGTACTATCCCACTACTAGAATAATGTAAACAGTTTGTGCTAATAACATAATAGTACTATAGATAATCCAGAATGGATAGCACGTGTGGAATAGTACACTCTACTAGCCTATCCCCACTATCACCATCTTACTCTACTCTACCGGCTTGCTAGTTTACTATACCTGTGTAAACAGGCACTAGACTAGCTTTAGTAGAGGTGAGTGTTTGAAGTGGACGAAATCTGAAACTACGAAATTAGTGGCAGTATACAAGGATTACGAGTGCATAGGAATATCAACCGCCCTAATTATAGAAATAGATCAATGAGATCAGCGAGCAATGAGAACCCTAAAAAATGCAACAACAAAAAATATTTCTTTTAATACAATTTGAAATATAAAATTTATTTCTTTTTAAGTCCTACAACAGATTACTTTCAGTCTGTTTTATTGTTTTTGTATTTTTTTTTTTTTTTTTTTTTTTTTTTTTTTTTTTGCATCTGAGTGAATAATTTTAATAGGAATGCAGTCGCTAAAATTTATACTGATAATGTTGGAATTAAATTCCAATATTTTTGCCCGAATTTGTGTATTTCTAGTTAAAATTACGATTTATCTTGTTTATGGCGCTGGAAAAAGGCATATAACATTATTATTTCTATTCTATAATGACGTTATAAACAATAATATGTTTATATTTTATGACTCTTAGTTCTTTATGGATAATATTTTACTACCGCCAATCTGTTTAAAAAATAGAATATTAATTATATTACTATATATTTTATTAAAAAAAAAAAAATTAATAAAATAAAATGAAATTATTTAATTTTAGGTATGTTTTATCATCTATTGAATTTCAAGAATCCACTACAGGCACTAGAACTAGTTGTAAGGTTTGAATTGTTAATATTTTTATTTCATTATTTTAAATAACTTAATATTTTAAACAATCTACTACCAGAAATCAACAGAAGAATTAAGTTAGTGCATGCATACTATACAACCCTTTGTACTTAATAACACCACTGTTGACGTCGTGGACTCTTGTGAAATTCTTAGGACTCGTTGTAGACAACTCGTTAATATGGGACACGTTCAAATGTGCGCCACCTGAAGCTTCATCATCATCTAAGCGCTGCCTGTTTTAGTACAAAGGATCAGTATCACCAATAAGTAAATGAATTAAATCACTAATTTTGAGCCGATGAACGATTTCATTGGCACAATGAAAAGTAAATCATTAACTAGAACCTTGGTTACAAAGGTAAATAAAAATTACTAATAGTGCCGACTTACTTACGAGCACAGTAAATTTTTCCATTAAGGAGTATTAATAAAAAACAAGTGCAATAAACTAATAATTATTAAACTCGATATATAAAATTAAAATTAAAAAAAATCGAATTTAATGAAGAGAATAGTAATGTTATGGTTAATTTTAGGGTAAAATTATAACAAGAAATAGAAATAGAGAAAAAAAAAAAAAAAAAAAAAAAAAAACATTTCTTCATTATATTAGTTGTATCCTTAGACTTGATAAAGTCTAGATGAATTTGCAACAGGCTTTCCAAGTCGTATCAAGTGGGTCCGATGTAAAATTGTCGAATTTGAGGGCTTGAAGGCAGGTCTCACCATCTTCTGTAAAATGACGATATATCAAATAATTAAAATGCCGAATATTAAAAGAACATTCAAATTTACCATAATCAGTTCCATGCCTCGTCTTGTTACTATGTTTTACTTCTTTTTGTTTTTATCTTCTGAAACATATTTGGAAACCGTTGTTTTAATGAATACCCACACCAGAGATCTCAGACAGCGGAATTTGATTTGACAACACAACAAATTAACTACACTACTGTTGCGGACCCGTACCGTGTGAACTCGGCCTTAGGCTTGGCCACTCTCTTCGAAAAACGCCGCTAAGAATTTTCGAGATATGTCTGGACTGTCTGTTTCTCTCATGTATAAGCCGATGCCCAAAACCTGACGAAAAACGTAACAATACGATAGGACTTTTATTTAAAATATTTAAAATATTGAAGAGAACACTTACCGCTCTAATGAAACTTAAGCCTCACTGAATAACTCAACCACACAGACGTTATTAAAGTGCCAAAGTAACCGATCAACATGGAGGACATTTAAGCCCTAATATTATATTCATGATATTAATAACCGCGTACATTAATATAATGTAGTGTGTTCGTTGTATTAATAACATTGTTCATTGTCACAATGTACAACTCATTAATCAATGATTTAGTACACATTAATATAATGAATATGTGTTTATTAAAGTTTCAGCACTAAAATAGAGAACGCGTTCATTATATTAATGAAAATCTTACATTAATTTAATAACCAGATTTTCATTATATTGATGAAATTAGATTCATAGTGTTAATAAGTCGGACATCGATCTATGATTAACAAATCATTATATATATGAAAAAAATCATTGTCCCAATGAAACACAACAGTTAATAATCAATGTTCATTAATATTACGAACAATATTTTTTGTGAGTCACGCCCTTCCATTCTGGGGTACTTGCTGCGCCACATAATTTGATCGTATTTTCAAATTTCAAAAGAGACCAGTTCGATATTTATTGGAACTGGACAGTAGAATTCACTGCCAGAATTTATTTAAAAATTTCAAAATATTGACTCTTCCTTCTTTATTCATTTTTGAATCCGTTTGCTTAATCCGCAAGCACATATCTGCTATTCCCGAAAGGCCATCTCACAACTATCCACTTAGGAATGCGGAGCACGATCTTTATCTGCCAAACCCCGAGCTCAGAACTAGTTAAAGTACTAGTTTTACTGTACAATGCCAAAAAATGTACAATCATGTGATGCCTTTGAATATCAAGTCGCTTTCATTCTTTTCCGCATTTCACAAGCATCATACTTACTGGAGAGATATATGCGGTAAACGACTTTTTTGTTGATGTTTAATCATGAACAATTTTGAATTTTAAAATTTTGATCATCTCACACACTGGTCAAAAGTCGAGTATTTAATATTTTATAACTATTTATTTCCTATTGTAAAATGTTATTGTTGACTCCTTTTTTTGTGTTCTGCAATTGTCCATGTATGTTCTATTTGTAATTTTAACGACTTAAATTTTTTTGAATTGTATGATATGTAGTGTATATTTTTTATTATTG
The DNA here is from genome assembly GCF_002938485.1 of Sitophilus oryzae. Classification (NCBI taxonomy): domain Eukaryota; kingdom Metazoa; phylum Arthropoda; class Insecta; order Coleoptera; family Curculionidae; genus Sitophilus; species Sitophilus oryzae. The sequence continues at coordinate 5,731 of NW_022145881.1, read as the reverse complement.
GTATATTTTCTGTGCTTCTGTTTGTTTTGTAAATACTTTGTCGGTGAAGCTATTTTGGCTTTTTATTATAGTACGTATAGGAGAAACTCAATTATATTCAAATCTAGAATACCACTCTATCTAAAGAAGAAAACATTCGACCAATGTGTACTTCCAATCACGAGGAAACCTGGACACTTAAAACTGTCATTGGAGGGAAACTGCAGGTCGCACAACGTTCATTGGAACGAAATATGGTGGGAATAACCAAGAAAGACCGTAAAAGAATAGAGTGGATACGACAAAAGGCCCAGGTAATAGATGTCATCCACAGAATCAAATCCCTCAAATGGCTATGGGCAGAACACCTGGCAAGAAGAACGAATAACAGATGGATCACAAAAATTTCAGCATGGGAAACACGAGGAATTAAGAGACCTAGAGGAAGACCAAACCTGAGATGGGACCATGATATTAGGACATTAGCAGGGATCACTTGGACCCGCATAGCAAAATAACAAAAATGTTAAAGATGGATAAAATTTATTTGGTTCATTGCTACGACAAATGTGACTATATATCTTTAACATTTTAAAATAGCAATATTTAATATTACCTCTACCGATGATAGTATAAAAATTTGGCGAAATACGTCAATTTACATATCAAGCGGGATAATTTTTGAGGCATTTGTTGTCGTGTTACTTTCAACCCTTTGACCCCCAGGGCACCTACCCCTAAAATTTAAAATGGCAACCCCTATTTCTTTTACCATTCTTGTGTTCCTTATAAAATTCTCAAAAAAAGAATGCAGTTTATGTAGAATTCTATAAGAAACACAAAAATGGTAAAAGAAATAGGGGTTGCCATTTAAAATTTTAGGGGTAGGTGCCCTGGGGGTCAAGGGGTTAACCTGATATGTAAATTGACGTGTTTCGCCAACTTTTCATACTATCATCGGTAGAGATAATATTAAATACTGTTCGTTTTCAAATTGTCACCCTGTATGTGTAGCTAAATTATTAATAATTGAACCGCTGATTTCCTTGTTACAATCAAACTAATTCATATCATTCTGTAGTATGTATAATTATTTGCCTTCGAGTGAAGTAATGAAGTTTATACAGTTCAATAATAACGTTGAAACGCGATACAATTGTTGATAATCTGATAGTTTGGTGCGTACTCGAAACCTGTTGTTAATTGTAACTATTTAGTTAGAGCGGTTTCAATGTTCAAGCTCTATGCTAGCTCTAAGGGAATAAGTGTATTGCTATTCAGAAGTACAGTTGCCAATTTGTTATTCCGAATTATATCGTAGCCAAACATATTGTATTCAACAAAGAAACTCTTCGAATCATTGCAGCTTCTATTCAATGGACGAGTTATTTTTGGAATGTATATTGAACGTTAAGGTGCGACCACATTGCTCGTGATCCTGCTCGCGCTCTTGCTTCTGATTGTGCTTGCGTTGCTTGCGCTTCCTGTTAGTCGTGTGTCTCAAGATCTTTCGGCTCGCAAGCAACGCCGCGCCGTCCACATTGTAATGTAGTGCTTGCGTTCGTGCTGTTCGGACATGGATGATACCGAAGTATTTTTAATAACTGCCGCTAGTGCGATCATTATTGCTAAACGAAGGAAACCAAGAGAAAAAAAGGCGGTGTTGGATGTCTAATAATTTCAAAAGTAGATCCTAGCACAGTGAAAGTAAACATCTACGCGATTTACAAACAGACAGAATGTTTTTAAATATTTTTTATCGCGTGTCCGTTACTGATTTTTGAAAGACTTATTAACTTAGTTGGCCCTCGTATAGAAAGGAAAAATACAACTTTTAGGAAACGTATTCCAGTTAAAGAAAGAATTAAATAAAAATTGGCCATAACATTAAGATTCTTTGCAACTAGAGACTCAGAGACATACCAGTTTGGGTTATTTATTCAAAGTTTCCAAGCAAAGCATGCCAAAAATAATACCAGGCGTATCCCAAAATATAAATAAAGTTCTCAAAGATCAGATTAAGATAACTAGGTAATATGAATAGAGAGTTATATTTTATTAAAGGTATATTTAATATTATTAATCCAAGAACAAAGAACAAATATTTGTAATTCTGAATGAAATAAAATAAGAAAAATCATGGTAGTATCATCATACTGCAGTAAATACCGAATCGAATGAATGAAACCAATCTAAAAACTTAACAAGCAAGGCAAACAGCGCGAGCGCTTCGAACCGCCGTAAAGTATGCTAGCATGGCTCCGAATCGTCTCTTTGATATACCGCGACAGAGCCGAACAGTAGAAACAGGTATTTTATGAGACCGTGGCTCTCCTGAAACCGACCAAAGATCCAGAAGTAGCCAGTAGCTATAGACTGATCTCGCTGCTGTGCCATCTCTACAAACTATATGAGCGAATGGTTCTCGGTCGCATGGAGAAGTTCGTGGAGTCAAAATATCCCTCACCAAGCGGGCTTTATGCCAGGAAAACCATGCACTGGGCAACCCTTACTGAGCATATCGAGAGGGGATTCGAAGATGGTTGGAGTTGTTCTGGAGTTGTTCTTGTTGATTTAACCGCCGCATATGACACCATCATCTATAAACATCTTCTAAATAAGTTATATACAACAATCAAGGACTATAACCTGATGAAGGTGGTTGAGTCAATGATGCAGAATCGACGCTTTTATGTCACCCTAAATAATAAGAGCAGGTGGAGAATTCAAAAGAATGGGTTGCCCCAAGGGAGCGTCTTGGCGCCAATGTTATTTAACATATATACCAACGATCAACCCCTTCCTGCCTACTCAAAACATTTTCTTTATGCTGACGACCTGGCAATAGCTGTGCAAGACACCAGCTTTCATGCATCTAACAAAAACTGGAAGCTGCACTTAACACCATGGCTACGACCAAAACTCACTAAAGCCCATCCCTTCCAAGACGCAGGTTTAGACGCAGGTTTCTGCCTTCCACCTACGCAATAGAGGGGCTATGATAAAACTCAATGTTCTGTGGAGAGGTAGTTCACTGGAACACACAGAAACACCTATATATCTCGGTGTGATATTAGACAGGACCTTAACATATAGGTACTACTGTCAGAAAACTCGACAAAAGGTCAACGCGAGAAATAACATTTTAAGAAGGTCAAACGGAAGCAAGTGGGATGCAAATCCCTCGGTCTTAAGAACGACGGCACGGGCTCTATGTTTTTCAACAGGCGAATACGCTTGTCCTGTATGGAGCAGATCGAGCCATGCGAAACAAGTTGACGTTGCTTTAAATGAAACGTGCCGAATAACAACAGGGTGTATGAAAGCAACAAGTCTACCTCAACTTTATAGAGCCTCCGGTTTTCCATCCCCTCCACAGAGCCATAAAGCGACCGAATATACTGAAATGTTTAAAGAGATGTTCGATGATCGCCATCCACTTTCCAGGGACCGAGCAGACTCCGGTCACGAAAAAACTTCTTAAAAGCTGTTCCAGAAGATCCACCATTTGATTACCCTCTTAAGGAAAAAAGATCCCACCGGTCGACATCTTGATTGGGCTACCTGGAAGTCCTTGAACCGAATTAGAATAGGAGTAGCGCCGGTCAAGACCAAAAAAGCCAAATGGGGGCTTATCAACGTCGAGGACACCTACTGTGAATGTGGCGAAACCCAAAATATGGAGCATCTGTTGTCCTGCAGAAGTTGCCCTCATACCTGTAGCATCGAAGATTTATGGAACGCCGAAGAAAATGCTATAGACGTTGCTCGGCATTGGGCTAAAGTACAATTTCTCATGGCCTCTTAATTATAAATATTTTTTTTCCTCAGGTTCTACGGCCAATACTTTCCGAGATACAGCCGAGAGCTATTCTTAGTGGGACACCCGGTACATATTTATTGTCCGGATACGAAAAAGTAAAAGTAAGTATGAGATCGCAAGCACGTGGAGCACCGCGAGCGTCGCGAGCGCCGCAACCATTTCGGTCCGACTATATGCCATGTTTTTCGTGTTTCACATGTTCGTTCGGCCTGCTCGCGAGCCATGTGGACGCAGCTTTATAAGTCCTAAGTATTTTAATGTCTGAGGAAGTGACAATAAAGTCAGGAAACGTCGATTTTGTGCAACGTTATTAGACTTTAGTATTGTTGTAATAGTTTCCTTTGCGCCTTTTCAATACCCCCGAATTTTTCTATATAAAATATACAATTTTCTGTTGGTTATGCTTAAGGAACGAGCTTGTAAATTACGAATGATCTCGACAAAACTTCTGCCAATTTAAATAATAAAAAGTTCGCAATCGATATTTCATAGCCGCACCGGCGTTCTATATCTTTCAACTTTTATAAACTTCAAAAAGATATACCTAAAGAATTTATATCAGTACCTTTGTGGAATTTTCCGAAAAAAAAACTTTTAAGTATTTCACAAAGAAGGGCAAATTATTTGGACCAAGAAGTTATTTTGAAAATATGTAGATTAGTCGTCGAATATTTTCGTTAATAAGTAGATAGGTATTTTGTTACCGGCGGCGAAGCTTCCATTGATGCGGCTGATGCGTCGCATCCCTTAAAAATATTCTAATACGTTTCAATTAAAAAAGTCATTGAGTTCTCCTATAATAAATTAAAATTCTCAATCTAGAGTGCCGTGGCTGTGTTAAAATACTAATTTTTAATCAAGGAGCCTTGGAAAAATACATTTTATCGTCTAATGTTTTTCGTGTCTTGTCCTGGCCGGTTAAAAGATCGTTGTAATCGTATTTTTAATCATATCTCAATTTTTTTTTAAATAAAACGAGGGTGTCTCATTGGCATATTTGGAAAAAGCATTTTTTACGAATAATTTGGTACTACACTCAGAAAAAAAATGCATTGTAAAATGCACAATAAATCACGTTAAAATAATTAACTCGTTCTATAGAATTCGATTTACCTAATTATTTGTTTCATAAACGATTGCTGATAATACAATATTGTTTTATATACATAATAAAAATTAAAGCATTCGAAATAAAGTGAATACTGTTTTATCGGATATCTAATATTTAGTCCTTTTAAAGTAATTATTACTCTATATGTTTCCAAAGAACCACGTTTAAAATAAACTGGCATTGCCTTATTATTTTTGAAAAGTATTGCTTGTCTATTTATTCCAATAAGACGTCCTTATAATAAATTTATTTTAAGCACGAGAGTATTTTATTTCTATAAGCATTGCTAATATTTTTGTTAGACTTTTGTCACGTGATTAATATTTTCCAATAGAAAGTCATGCATTTGAGGTGGACATCGAAAGATGGTGTTTGGCGGTATTGACGGGATAAGCCCGATCAGCCACACGTTGTTGTTTGATTTTTGTCGCGGTCCATTATTTTGAATAGTACAATGATATTTATGTATATGACAGTTGTTAGTGACAAAAAGGAGAATTGTATCGTTTACAGCTAATGTGTTGTTTAAGTAGTTGTTTAGAATGATCAAACGTTAATATTATTTCAGTAGCATTATGGCGGCCAAAGGTTTTCTTGAAGAGTGATGGAAACGACGCCAGCCGAAATGATGCAATGTGATTTTGAATTTAACGCTGAACGAATTCAACAATTCAAATTTGCAAAGTATGTAATATTTCGCTAGATGATGAGAATTCAAATGTATAGGAATACGAAGTGAAGCTAGTAAAATTGTTAAAAAGGTGGAACCTACTACAGCTCGTACCAGTATAAAAGGTAAAAAAAATATATTGATGAAC
>NW_022145880.1:58161-63178 GCF_002938485.1 Sitophilus oryzae | reverse complement strand
ACCAAAACACTTTTACTTTTACACTGGACGCGCGTTTCGCTAACCATGTTAGCATCATCAGCAGATGATTATAAACTAAAGAAAGTTTAGTTTATAATCATCTGCTGATGATGCTAACATGGTTAGCGAAACGCGCGTCCAGTGTAAAAGTAAAAGTGTTTTGGTGTATTGTGGTGATTTAGTGTTTTTATTTTGCTACAATATGTAGGTATATATATCATTATTTATGAAACCTATAATATCTCAATTTATATTAACTATTCATTTTTTTATTATTTTCATTAAATCTCTATATTTTAGCCTAAATTATTATAATTTAGGCTGAAATCTTTAGTAAAGCGTTGAAATTTATGTATGGATGTATGGATATCCCTTTAATGTATGGATATCCCTTTAATATGGATGCCCGTGTCGCTAACCATATTACATACTATCATCAATAACTTAATTAAACTTGAGTTTTATTTAGCCAAAATAAAAAAAAATAATGACTAAAATTTGGTTTGTTTTGATGTAAGTATTGTGGTAATTTCCTAATTTCTCTAAAGTCAAATTTTATTTTTATTTACCTACTTACTTAAATATATTTTTTCAATACGATAAATATGAATGCTGTATGAACTAAAATTGTTAAAATACACTATTTTTTAATTAATAACCACCGATTACCTCTTAGGGTACCAGAATTTTCAAATTTTGATTTTATCAAAGTAATATTATTTAACGTCGAAAGGTGAATCAGAGTTTTTGAAGTTATGCATAAATTTGTCTCAAACTATTCTGATCCTCCAATCAATTTTATTTGAAATATAGGTAAATAATTACTAATAATTAAATGCAACATAAGTATTCATAGTGTTAAATAAGGCATTATTTATTATAAACCAATTTTCCATAAGTAGTAACAGGTAATCAGTTTCATTAAAACAAAGTCTAGCTACACAATTCAAAGTTTTAGATGGGTTAAAATTAGTAATGGGAACTATCGAATGAATACTATCGAAACATTCGATAGTTGCAATTCATTCGAATAATCCGATAGCTAGTAAGAAAACATTCGTCGAAAACTATTCGAATAAAAATTATCGAATAGATGGGTCATCTGCCTTGAAATATTGTATTCTAGTAATTCGGCAGCAAAAACCATTCATTTATAAAATTCATTTATTCGTCAGGATCGATTTTAATAAAATATTAACTGGATTTTAGTTGTCGTCCGGCGACGTAGGTTCAAACGCCGAGTAAGATAAGATAATAAATATTTTTGTTATCATACAAGGAATCTTGATCCTTATACCTGAATTTTTTATTGTCTATGTTTTGTTCGAATATTTTACGACAAGTTGTCGGCGCAGTGTGGATGGCGTGTGCTGCCAACAGTAGGAGACTAGAGTAAAATCACACATGGTTAAACTTTTGACTTTGTTGTACTTTTGTCCTTGCGGTGTGGACAGTTTGTCTCAAGTTTGTCTTATCAGAATTCCCCATTTTTTGTCGCAAGTTTGTCTTGTTTTTGTCTCAAACTCGTGCATACTTTTTGTCACCTTGGTCTGGACCCGGCATAATACAAATAGCCGAACATTTGCCAGGCTGTATATTCTTCTTCTTCTTCTGTGGAAAGGTTCAATGCTTCATTAAATTGTCTTTTACAAAACTTATTAGACTTAATGTTAAATTACCTTTTTATTAATTATTGTTGCCGAAGCGACTGATGTAATAATGAACAAAATTTAATACCAAAAACGGTGCAAAACCTCTTACTCCCAACAAACATACACGCAATCCATCCAAACCGCAACCTCTCATTTAGCCGTCAGGGCTGTTGCCCTCGAGCTGTCAGATACTGCTTCTGTGGCTCCGTTCCTGTTGACTTTGAGGCCCGATTTACATCGCAAAGCAATCGGAGCGGCCACGTTTTGTCGTCTTGGCTCGTCCCCGTCTTCGAGACGATTCATTTCTTTTTCGCTTGAACTCGTGTAAACGAAGCGTGGGTAATTTTCTCATCAGGAAAATTGCAAGCTATTAGTTTATGTATATTTAGTTGATTATTAGAGCCTATAATGCCTTCTTCTTCTTATCAGTTTTATCAAAATTCGATAATATGTACAGGGTGGGTCAAATTCGACGCTTTTAAATGGAAACACCCTTTTCTATAGGAGATAGACAAAAACTAATATCGGTGTCTGGAGCTCGATTTTTGTCAAAAACATGATGGTGAAAACCGCATATCGATATCTGTTACCATTTCGGAGTTACGGGATGTTTTTCAAAAATATGCATTTTTAACAAATCGCTGTAACTTTTTTGCTATAGAAAATTTTGTACTTTTATGAAAACATTTCCAAAGTACTTTTTTACGTAGAATTTAGTGGTTTAAGTATATTTTTTTTAATATTAATAATTTAAGAATTATCAACAGAAAATTGATTTTTTATATGGGACACCCTGTATATTTGTAAATAAATTTATTACTTTCTTAAATTTATACAGGGGTATCAAAAATTGCTGGTCTATTTTAAATGTTTGTTTTACATAAAAACTTAAATGCTCTTTCAAACTATATTAGGGTTTCCTATACCTATCTGGCTCAGATTTTGAATAAAAATCGATCTTTCAATAAAATGGCAATCAAGATGGCTGGTGTCACCATGGAAATTGTCTAGTGACAGTTAGTAGCTATTTTCAAAATATACATTAGATTATGACTTTATTTAAATTTATAACAGTTTACTTTTATTTAATTTTTCTACAATAGTTTAATAAGTAACTATTTGTTATTTTATCAAGAAAAATGAAGCAGTATGTGCTGGCGAAAGCAATGGATATGTTACTAGTGATTTTATTTTGTGAGAAAAATTACTTGTTGGCCTGAAGGGTTACAAGGTTATACCCAAAGATATTCAAATAAAAATTTTCTTGACACGTTCTTTAGAAAAACTACTTTTTCAATTTTGCACAGCTGACAGTGTGGTATAAGAAAAATCTTTTAGGCAAAAACCTGCGGCTGGAAATGAAGAAAATGAATTTGCCTTAATTGGTTCTTTTATAGAAAATCCAATATATCTACAAGTCATTGTAATATAAATCAAAGAACTACTTCTTCGTTTTTCTTGATTAAATAATAAATACTTAGTAAACTATTGTAGGTAAACGAAATAAAAGTAAACTGTTGTAAATTTACATAAAGGTCATAAGCTAATGTCGATTTTGAAAATAGCTATTAATTATCACTAGAAAATTTCCATGGTAACACTATCTTGATTGCCATTTTATATAAAAAAAAAAATCGCTTTTATTCAAAATCTGGGTGGATAGAAGAATCCAAAAGAAAAAATATAACTTTGGTATGGATCTTAGTTCTGACACACCCTGTACAGATTGGGTCAAGTCTACCTTTTAAATGGAAACACCCCTTTTCTATAGGAATGGGCAAGAAACTAATATCGGTGTCTGGAGTTCAATTTTCATCAAAAACATGATGGTGAAAAACCGCACATCAATATCTGTTACCGTTTCGGGTTACCGGGTGTTTTCAAAATGTGCATTTTAACAAGTCGCTGTAACTTTGCTATGGAAAATTTGTATTTCTATGAAAACATTTCCAAAGCACCTTTTACGTAAATTTAATTGTTTTAGTATAATTTTTAAAATTAATAATTTAGAGTTATCAACAGAAAAATTGATTTTATATAGGACCCACACTGTATATTTTAATTTATTGAAAATTTAAAATTACTTTCCAAAATATAACACACTTGATATTCTGCTCGATCCCTCTTCGAGGATATAGGTATATAAAAATTCGCCCGCTTTAAGTAGGTAGGCTTTTGAACGGCACCGGCTTTGTAATGTAAAATTCAGCTGTGAGCATCAATTAAAACGAAATAATATTTGCTATGAGGGATGCAGAATTTTATAACAATTTAAAATATATTTATCAACATCAACACATTTTAAACTATATCTATTAACAATGAAATAAATATGGAAACCAAGGACCTTGAGATTTTTGCTACAGGTGTTTGACATATCGACCGTCTTCTGTTATGTGGACAGACAGGGCAGTTTCTCGCGGAATTCATTAACTCAGTAGGGGTGAAGATACCCTCTCGTAACTGCTAAGTATTTCTAATTCTTTTCTAGATCATTACCGAAGAATAAGGAACCTTTGTTCTTCCACAAATATATTCATAGGATTAAATCCATGGGCACTAAGTCAGGCGGCCTCGACGGCCAACGGCTGGAGTGTTGGTTAGCTATTCAATTATTCTTAGAGTGGCTGCATAAATTTGCCGATAACTTCAGCGTTCAGAAGCGGTGCATCATCTTGCTGGAAAAATATGTTTGTTTTCGAGTTCCATTAAAAAGGGCATATCATCCAATGTGAGGGGTAAAAAGCCTACTAGTTAAAGAAGTGGCGAACTTTTAAAAATTCTGTATTTCAGGGGATTATAACAAAATATCAAGTGTATATATTTTGGAAAGGTAATTTTAAATTCTTTTCAGTTAATTAAAATATACAGGGTGTCCCATATAAAAAAATCAAATTTTTCTGATGATAAATTATTAATTTTAAAAATTATACTTAAACCATTAAATTCTACGGCAAAAAGTGCTTTGCGATGTTTTTCATAAAATACAAAATTTTCCATAGCAAAAGTTCTGGCAATTTATTTAAAATGAATATTTTTTGAAAAACACCCCATGCTCAAATAGATATCGTTTGTGGTTCTTTCACCATCATGTTTCCAGACTCAGACACCGATATTAGTTTTTGTCTATCTCCTATAGAAAAGGTGTTTCCATTTAAAAGCGTCAGCTGACCCACCTGTACATTTGAAAATAATTTTAAATTTTGCACATTACTCTCTACATATACCTAATATAAAAGATTTTGTTTATACACCTTTCCGTTTTCGTATAACCGAGGCGATTAAGATGCGCCACCCTGTACTGTATAAGCTCTGGAAACCGTTTACCTTATTAACGTGAGTCATTTTCTTCGCTAAATATTTTA
>NW_022145880.1:12333-54022 GCF_002938485.1 Sitophilus oryzae | reverse complement strand
GATTTAGTGGAGCACTGTCCTGCGTTATAGCTGTTTCTACACTTCCCGTCTCACACCAGGCCAGGGAAGGGTTCATAGTCGATTTCGAAAGAAACGAAAATTCGTATATTATTTCCTATATTTTTTATTTTATTGATTTTATGGAAGCACTGTGCATTAAAATGTTGTATCCTATGTTATAGGTCTTGTTTCTCCCTACAATTTCCTGTCTCACAATGTACCGTTAGTGTGTCCAGGAAGGGTTCATAGTGTCCATAGATGTCGATTTTCGAAAGAAATCAGTACATGTATATTACATATATTTTTCATTTTATTGATTTTATGGAAAGCACTGTTCATTAAAATGTTGTATCCTATGTTAGGGGCTTTTTTCTACAATTTCCTGTCTCACAATGTACCGTTTGTGTCCAGGAAGGGTTCATAGTTTCATAGATGTCGATTTTCGAAAGAAATCTGTACATGTATATTATTATATTTTCATTTTATTGATTTTATGGAAAGCACTGTTCATTAAAATGTTGTATCCTATGTTATAGGGCTTGTTTTCTTTACAATTTCCTGTCTCACAATGTACCGTTTGTGGCCAGGGAAGGGTCTCATAGTTTCATAGTTGTCGATTTTCGAAAAGAAATCAGTACCTGTATATTATTATTTCTATATTTTTCTATTTTATTGATTTTATGGAAGGCACTGTTCATTAAAATGTTGTATCCTATGTTATAGGGCTTGTTTCTTCTTACAATTTCCTGTCTCACAATGTACCGTTAGTGTCCAGGAAGGGTTCATAGTGTCATAGATGTCGATTTTTCGAAAGAAATCAGTACATGTATATTATTACATTATATTTTTCATTTCATTGATTTTATGGAAAGCACTGTTCATTAGAATGTTGTATCCTATGTTATAGGTTTGTTTCTTTTCAGCATAATTTCCCTGTCTCACAATGTACCGTTTGTGGCCAGGAAGGGTTCATAGTTTCATAGTTTGATGATTTTCGAAAGAAATCTCAGTACCTGTATATTATTTCCTATATTTTTCATTTTATTGATTTTATGGAAGGCACTGTTCATTAAATGTTGTATCCTATGTTATAGGGCTTGTTTCTTCTACAATTTCCTGTCTCACAATGTATCGTTAGTGTCCAGGAAGGGTTCATAGTGTCCATAGATGTCGATTTTCGAAAGAAATCAGTACATGGTTATTATTACATATATTTTCTCATTTCATTGATTTTATGGAAAGCACTGTTCATTAGAATGTTGTATCCTATGTTATAGGGCTTGTTTCTTCTACAATTTCCTGTCTCACAAATGTACCGTTTCAGGCCAGGAAGGGTTCATAGTTTCAAAAAAAAAAAAAAAAAAAAAAAATTGTATATTATTTATTTTCTATTTTATTGATTTTATGGAAGGCACTGTTCATTAAAATGTTGTATCCTATGTTATAGGCTTGTTTCTTCTTACAATTTCCTGTCTCACAAATGTTAGTGTCCAGGAAGGGTTCATAGATACGATTTTTCGAAAGAAATCAGTACATGTATATTATTACATATATTTTTCTTATTTCATTGATTTTATGGAAAGCACTGTTCATTAGAATGTTGTATCCTATGTTATAGGGCTTGTTTCTTCTACAATTTCCTGTCTACAATGTACCGTTTGTGGCCAGGAAGGGATCATAGTTTATAGTTGTCGATTTTCGAAAGAAATCAGTACCTGTATATTATTTCCTATATTTTTCATTTTATTGATTTTTATGGAAGGCACTGTTCATTAAAAATGTTGTATCCTATGTTATAGGGCTTGTTTTCTCTACAATTTCCTGTCTCTCAATGTACCGTTAGTGTCCAGGAAGGGTTCATAGTGTCCATAGATGTCGATTTTCGAAAGAAATCAGTACATGTATATTATTACATATATTTTTCATTTTATTGATTTTATGGAAAGCACTGTTCATTAAATGTTGTATCCTATGTTATAGGGCTTGTTTCTCTCTACAATTTCCTGTCTCACAATGTACCGTTTGTGGCCAGGAAGGGTTCATAGTTGTCGATTTTCGAAAGAAATCAGTACCTGTATATTATTTCCTATATTTTTCATTTTATTGATTTTATGGAAGGCACTGTGCATTAAAATGTTGTATCCTATGTTATAGGTCTTGTTTCTCTCTACAATTTCCTGTCTCACAATGTACCGTTAGTGTCCAGGAAGGGTTCATAGTGTCCATAGATGTCGATTTTCGAAAGAAATCAGTACATGTATATTATTACATATATTTTTCATTTTATTGATTTTATGGAAAGCACTGTTCATTAAATGTTGTATCCTATGTTATAGGGCTTGTTTCTTTCTACAATTTCCTGTCTCACAATGTACCGTTTGTGTCCAGGAAGGGTCATAGTTTCATGGATGTCGATTTTCGAAAGAAATCTGTGTATTATTATTACATATATTTTTCATTTTATTGATTTTATGGAAAGCACTGTTCATTAAAATGTTGTATCCTATGTTATAGGCTTGTTTTCTACAATTTCCTGTCTCAATGTACCGTTTGTGTCCAGGAAGGGTTCATAGTTTCATAGATGTCGATTTTCGAAAGAAATCAGTACATGTATATTATTACATATATTTTTCTATTTTATTGATTTTATGGAAAGCACTGTCTATTAAAAGGTAGGCAGTTCTTCTGTCCTGATTAGGTACCGTCTCCTACGTTAGGAGACGGTACTTGAAGAAGAGGATAAAATATAAATTTTATCCATTTTAGAACAAGCAATTTTTTTATGAATAATGAATTTTTTTATTTGTTTAATAATAAAAAAGCTCTTGTAAAGACAACTGGGGTATACTATATATAGTTCGTTTCGTGTGAGTAAGATTTTTCCAATACAGTGAAACAATAACTGACAAAGCAGTATAATCCTTATTTATTAAATAAAAATAAGAAGCATATTATGACTATAATCTGTTCAACGAGAGGATCAATAACAGTGAAAGTTGTGTCTGTCATTTTAATTCACAGGCAAATTGTATCGTCTGTCATTTTTTGGAAGTCGTCTGCCAAAATCTTTCCTGACTCTTTGGAGAGACTTTCTAGGCAATTTATATTAAATTGTTTTAATGCTGTTAATCAATTATTTCGTGGATTCACATCCATGCACTTTTAATGCTCTTTTTTCTTAACAATGGGACTCATCCTCTTGCATCACAATAACCTGTTGTGACACTCCACTTTTGTGATGCGATGTTGTGCAAACACCGCAACAATCTTATTCAAATAATTCTCGAAAATCTCCCTTATCCACAGCAGATTAGTTTAAGGATTTCCCTATTCAAAGAAACGAATACATAAGTTAGATTTAGAGAGGGGTCCTATGGTCATTATTATTCTGAAATGTCCGAAAGTAGCTAACTGTTCAGACTCTCTAGCCTATTGTGTTGGTTCTTTGCCACACTACCTAAGCTACTTACAATGCCTGAAGGGTTCTCGAGAGTTTTCGAGGACTTGGAGTGAAGTAAAGTGTCTGTTGTGGTATTAAGGATGTTATTTTAGGCAATCTTCGGGGTTATTTTAGATTGTAATCTACACGTTCCCGTTCTTCTACTGTTTTGATTTTAAGGATTGGCTTTAGAGTACTAAGGTTTTATTTATTTTTACTGTCAATCTCTATTATAAGTTAGGTTCCAGTTGTGAAATGAGTGAGTTGTCAATATTGCTTGTTCTAATTTGGCATTTAAAGTAACACTTTTCATAATCTTCTGACGTTTTGAAAGAATATTGCAACTAAAGACTCAAAATAGTACCTTTAACCGCAAAGGTAGATTAAATGACACTTTAAGAGCGAGGATAGGTTAAAACTTTATTTCCTCTCGCATGTTTTTTAATTGCTTCCATTTTGAAAATTTTTGTATCTCTTTCATAAGTTATTCGGGATTTAAATGGAAGTAGTTTGATATGGCGTTTGTCGCCTCAGCCTGAATATCTGTTGGTAATTTACTTATTTCGTTTTGAGCTACTTCTGGCTCCAATTCAATCAGCAATCGACACGAAAGAGAATTAAAAAATATTGAAAAATTCATAGTGGAAAAAATTCATAATTCATTCAAATTACATAGCAACCAATGCAAACCCAGCCCAATATTTTTCTACTGTAATAAATTCCTTTGAAATAATAATTTCTGAATATTTTTAAAAACGTAAAGCATATCGCGCACTTATGCGAAGCGCAGCGCGGCGCAGCGCGGCGAATTTTTGATGGGTCCGCTAACTTATGCACGGTTTTTCGTACGCGGTTGGTATTTAAAGTTTAAAAATTGTTTGAGCTGACCCTTCAATTTTAGTATTATCTCTGTGACGGTTTGATATAAAGGTGTATTAAATCTTCATTATGTCCTCACGTTCCAGCAGCAGTTCAGAGGGAGATTTTCTTATTTCTTATGTACAATAACTAAAGAAAAGATATGGTGAGAACAAAAGAGAAAATTTTGGATTCATAACATTAATATAAAAAGAAATGCGTACGGAAAATACACCTTCATTCAGATTTAAAGCGGCCCTCACACGATCAATAACATTGTCAATATTTTTGATTATTGACAGTATTATTGAGCGTTTGAACGTACATATTGATGTACTTTCACTATATTGATGGATTTCGGATCCTGAAAATACTCGACAATATTAAAGGCGGAGCTAGTCGTATTGACAATATTGATCGTTAGGTCGCATGATTGACAAAATTTGACTAGTTTATTCGTAACCATGGCGGAAGACGGAACATCGCCGTCATTGTTTTCACCAGTTTTAGATCGCAATCATCAGGCTTCTGTTTCTTAACGTACTCTAGAAGATTTAGTTGGTCGAACCTTTCTTTTTCGATATCCATTTTTATAACGTCTTTTTCTTAATGCTTTTCTCTATTTTTTCTCACTGACTGACACTCACTGCCAAAATGACACGCTTTTTTATCTTTAATTTTTTGGCATAGGGTATAATCGAGGGTATAATTCACACTTAATATCTGCAAAAAAACTTAATATTGATATATGTATTAACCGTGTCAGGCCAACTTTCAAATATTGATAAAATATTGACAATAAAACATTGACAATATTATTGATCGTGTGAGGGCCGCTTAAGAAAGACGAAAGCTGGAAGTCAAAAGAAAATTTTATTAAAAGTATTATAGAATGACCCACCAAAAAACTTGTTGAACTTCTTTCTTTGTTAATACCAACTATAGAGTGTCAAAAAACTAGATTTCGCTGCCCAATTGGCGTTAAGAAAAGACTTTCAGTTTCAAGTTTCAAGCAAGTTTTTAATAATGTCTAAATAAAACTAATAGAGAAATAATTTATATTATTTTATGTAATGCCATCTTTTCTTAAATGGGTAGATCTTTCCGTTATTCTAAATTAAATAGTCCGTACATTGGTGGAACATATTTTATTTTATTTATGATCTAAAATAACAATAATAGCTTATTTTCTTCACAGATATTGTCTCATCTCAATTGGTTGTGATAATTTGGGTCCCCAACATCATATAACTCTTTGTAGCTCTGTATAATCAAAATGAATGTTTCATCACCCATGATCTCAATAATTAAATTACAAGAAACAATTCAAACAAAATAAACGGGTTCTTGACTAAACACAACCTAAATGCCAATTAGTAATACATCAATCGTAGAATCATTAATCCGAAGACACCCAAAATAAATTCCGAAAATGAGCGAAAACAAAGAAAGTTTCCGCTGACCACAGCGCACTAGGGCACGCGAAGCGGCCCGAAGAGAATTTCTTCGCTTTGGATTCTAGGTCTGCAACGAACGGCGCTTCGGCGCGCGGTGCAAGCGGTTGCTTCGCTTGAGTCAGCGGACGTGCATTATATAACACAAATTTAATCCGTTGCACGGTTTTTCGCCGCGCTTAGCCGCGCCGCGCTGCGCATAAGTGCGCGGTATGCTTAACTCGCTATGGAAAAAAAAAGATTGTTTTATACACGACGATAAAATTGCATTATCGTCTACCTATTTTGCAACTGGTGATGAAATAAATGATTCGTCACTAATCAGTCGCTAACAAAATCACAAAAGAAGCATTTTTTAGGTCATATATGCGCGAGTACTCAAAAAATAGTGAAGTCGACTGGCTGTTTAATGAAGTAGTTGTGCTGCTACCTAATATTTTTTAATATTTTTGTCATGATATAAATAATTTAGTAGTTTATGAATAACTAAATTTTCTCCATTTCAAACATAAGTTAGTTTCAAAAAGCTTTCAGTCATCTGTGAAACATAGTCATCTTATTTTATATTTACGTTGAAATTTAGTATGTACACTTTCTAGACAGTTTTATAAAGTTTACGGATTCAAACGGTCTTGAAGAAAAACATCATGATCTCGAAACATAAACGTTAACACGTTATATACACAAAACCCGAAACCAACAAAGCTATACATTGACATTTTGTTTTGAAACATTGATAAACAAAATAACAGAATTTAAACAAACATTCAAGATTGTAGATTTTTTTCGAAATATATTCTATATAAAACCTGTGCGTACGCCACTGGTTGAAATGAATAATTTTGTTTGAACGTCAAAAACTCGTTTTGCTGCTTTTGTTATAATTAATTTTGATCAAATTTATATATAGTATCACATTTTCCGATAACTATTATCAACCTTTCGATAGCATTGAACTAAATAAATTTTGTGCTTCTTTAACATATTAAAACAACAAAAAATATGACGCTGATTAAAATTCTGTCAATAATAATCTCTCAAAAAGAATGATACCGAAATTATATTACTATAGAAACGGCTTTTAGTTTTTAAGAAAAATTCAACTACATTTTCATGATTTTTTTAAATTTCTCTGAAACGGTATGGCAAAGTACTAACGGGGTACCATTTTAGAACAAGCAAAACTTTTTATGAAGAATGCATTTTCTCAAAATGTCAATAATAAAAAAGGTTTTCCACTTGTAAAGATAATCGGGGGACACACTGATGTAGTTCAAAAAGCTTTGATGTTTGTGTATATATCTAGTTTGTTGATGTTGTTATTATCATATTTCTGATAAACAAAATAATATTTAAATGCGAAAATTAAATAAAAAACATTGTCTAAGATTTGGTAATTGTGTAACAAAAAGTTTAGTGGTTTCAAAAATTTATTTTATTTAATTTTTTGATATTGATTATTTATTGACAATACATTAAAAAAGGATCTAAATTGGCAATAAGTTACCTTTGTACCAAAATATTAACGAATCAGGATATTATGTCCCAAAATTTTAATAAGATAATAATAATCATTGAGAGGACAGTAGGTTTGTTCCAACCAGCATTTCGGGATCGTTTCGAAATCGTACTCGAATCGGTTTTCTTGCCCTTTGTTAGCATGCGCGGACTTCGAATAGTTTCGTGACGGTGCAAAAAGTATCAACGTTGGAACGCTTTGTGGATTGTTTTCGGGACTGTCAAAAGTGTCAAGCGTGCGTGTATCGATCGGTTTTTTGTTTTTGTTTAGAATTTCATAATATAAACCTATTATTTTTGTTTGCAACTTGCAATGATAATAATTATTATTCTTGAAATGAAGAATCAGAATCCAGTAATTGTTGGTAAGTGTTGTTTCAACTGTATACTCACTAACTCACTTACCTATCCTCTCTTTTATGATCTTATTATGCGTAGTTTTCTGTTATTTCATTGCAGTGGTATAGTCTGTCCAACGAGAAGATCCTTGACAGTGATAGATGTGCCTGTCATTTTAATTTCAAAGTAGTTTATTTTATTTTACAAAGAAATAAGTTGGTATAACTGGAACGCATAGTAGGAAATTAATATATTATTTAAAATTTGACTGACAAGTAACTTCAAAATATTGTGAAAAAACTGTATAAAACTGAAAAAATGTAATCGAGTTATTTTATTTAATAAAAAACGGTATGTGTTAATACAATACAAACAAAAACAAGACACTACATACCAAAAAAATATAAAAAAGAACTATTTCTTACTTTCAAGCTTTATGAAACTTCCCGCATTTATGATTATATTTATCAATATAACTTATGTACACATACAAATTTATATTCCGCAGGAATAAATAAAACAAACTATTTTATTAATAATAACACTTACCAAATTTTATACCTCACAGGTTGATTAATTAACTTTAATCTTATTTTTTTTAAACCAGTACCTTTTGACATTATTTTTCTGCATTACTAAAATCCATTATTTACCTATCGTGTGATGTCCATATTTTACAGCTACTCCAGTTTTTAGTATGGGTTTAGTATGGTCCTTCTACCATATTCGAGATACACTTATCTACGACGAGATGGTATACGAACTTTATTGATAGTAACTTTATTGGTGTATCTGTATAAGACTTTCTGCCTGGGCAGCGGGTATGAACCATAAACTGTGCTCTGGGTTCTACAGTTACTTTCACTCGATTTTTCCTCTACTTGACTTCAAAAGACACAAAACACACGTAATAACACGAATCAAAATGCATCATCTTCCAAAACGCAGGGTATTTGACAAAAGTTGTCACAAAATTATAACCTCTAATTTGGCAAGACTTTGACAAACGTCGAAAATCTAATGGCGAGTTCATACGCATCGGCGTCCGTTTGTCGTTCATCGTTCCTTCAAACCAATAAAATTGAAATACGATCTGTCATTTTTGAAATAAACCAATAAAACTGGTTAAAAACAACAAGTGACGACGCATGACGAATTTATATTTAAACCCATCCATAGTTAACTTAAAAATTATTAGAAACTTTTTTTAGTAAAATAAATAGATTGGTATGGGACGTCATCTGTTTTTCTTCTGTCATCGTCTGTCGAAATCTTACCTGAGAAAAAAAACAGAGTTATAGAATCTTCAACATTATTTTATAAATAAAAAATTAATTAAAATTTCCGAACGATTTACTCCACACAAACTCACAAGCAAAGGTATAACACACATGTATTCGAATTCGTAAAAAATAACCAAGATAGAAGCATCAGTCGGACGCCGGACCAGAATCAGCTGTTAAAAATCGATAATCCCTGCCAATATACTTTAACGCGCAAGTCAACCCAAACAGTTCTCAATTTGGACCATGTACCGAAATTACCGTTCTGAAATCGTAACTAAACGATCCCAAGGTAGGTTGGTACGCAAATAGGATCGTCTTATAACCGTCAAACTCGGTTGGAACACATTTGAATTACTGCGCACGAGCGTGATCGTTCGGTGACGGTTCTGCGGCGGGTTGAAAAACCTAGTGTCGTGTTAAAAACCCCGTAACAATCCAAACATTGTTCCTACTTAATATGTAGGCACACAGTTCCATGTAAATAATCTTTTAAGTCGACTGGCATGTCTAAAGAATAGGCTGTGGTATTGGGTAGGAATGTATAAAGTTTCATTGTGTAAAATAGTAGAAAAACCCAGTAATTTTTCCAGTAAGCCCTTTACCTTGACCATTCAGATTAAGTAACTAAGTTTTATCAGGCAAACGACTGTAAAGTGAAAACAACACGACACATTTAAATGTGTTTTTTCACGGCTACTATTTTTTTGTCTATAGCAGTAATGCATTTCATTTATAAATAGAAAGTTTAAGTTCCGTAAAATAATTTGTTCTGTTGGTAATTACATTCTTAGAAGCTAGATTAATTATTTTAGTTATTTAGTATTTAATTATGTGGTCATTTTTGATATCCTGGCTGATACAAATTTACTCTACTAAATTTGATATATTATTATTTTATTAGTATTCTATTTCAAGGTGAGTCTAGATATTTTTGTTTGGAAATTATAGGGTTTGTTAAGTAAACATAAAAGAACACTGCTACGATATTTTAAGATTCATTAATCAAACATATATGTTCATTAATCATGAAAGATATAATGGAATTGAACATTTCTAGCATCTAGAAAAAACACCACCACCTAACCACGATATATTTATAAGATTATCTATCTCTATTATTTTTTTACACAACGTATACGAACAAACCCTCAATTAAAGTGCTATTACCGAAAAATATATAACAAATAAGTATGCAATATTTGTCATAAATGACAAAAATCATCCACTTTATAATCATCCAATTATATAATTGGTTAAATTAAGATTTTTCTTCAAGAACTATATTAAAAAAGTTACATATCAAAGTTGTGTTTTTTGTAACGGAACACCCTATATATTAATTGATTTTCGGATTCTAGGAGAAAAATAAAGGTGAGTTTTATGAGAAGTATATGACTATACTCTGTTTTTTTTCTCAGGTAAGATTTCGACAGACGATGACAGAAGAAAAGCAGATGACGTCCCATACCAATCTATTTATTTTACTAAAAAAAGTTTCTAATAATTTTTAAGTTATCTATGGATGGGTTTAAATATAAATCCGTCATGCGTCGTGTCTTCTTGTTTTTAACCAGTTTTATTGGTTTATTTAAAAAATGACAGATCGTATTTCAATTTTATTGGTTTGACGGAACGATGAACGACAAACGGACGCCGATGCGTATGAACTCGCCTTTAGATTTTTGTCATTTTTGACGCTTGTCAAAGTCTTGCCAAATTATTGGTTATAATTTTGTGTCAACTTTTGTTAAATACCCTGCATTTTGAAAGATGATGCATTTTGATTCGTATTATTACGTGTGTTTTGTGTCTTTTGAAGTCAAGTGGAGGAAAAATCGAGTGAAAATTAACTGTAGGCCCAGAGCACAGTTTATGGTTAATACACGCTGCCCAGGCAGAAAGTCTTATACACCAATGAAGTTGCCATCGATAAAGTTTGTATACCATTTCGTCGTAGATAAGTGCATTTCGTATATAAGGATCAAACTAAACACATACTAAAAACTGGAGTAGCTGTAAAATATCGACATCACACGATAGGTAAATAATGGATTTTAGTACTGGTGCAGAAAAATAATGTCAAAAGGTACTGGTTTAAAAAAATTAAGATTAAAGGTAATTAATCCACCTTTAAGGTATAAAATTTGGTAGGTGTTATTATTAATAAAATAGTTGTTGTATTTACCTATGTTGTTTTATTTATACCTGTGGAATATTACAAATTTGTATTTGTACATAAGTTATATTGATAAATATAATCATAAATGCGGGTAGTTTCATAAAGCTTGAAAGTAAATAATAGTTATTTTTTATATTTTTTTGGTATGTAGTGCCTTGTTCTTGTTTGTTTTGTATTAACACATACCGTTTTTATTAAATAAAATAACTCGATTACATTTTTTCAGTTTTATACAATTTTGAAGTAATCACTTGTCATCTTGTCAATCAAATTTTAAATATTTCCTGCTATGCGTTCCAGTTGTACCAACTTATTTCTTTGTAAAATAAAATAAACTACTTTGAAATTAAAATGACAGACACATCTATCACTGTCAAGGATCTTCTCGTTGGACAGACTATAAAATGTAAGGTTTATATTTAACATTTTCTAGAAATAAAGAACAATTTTTAAATTACAATAAAAGCTACCTAAATTGGAATTTACACGGTATAGCATAATATGTAGTTAAATTTACTATTGTACTTTAAATCAAATCAAAACTTGATCCAAAAAGTTATACAGGGTGAGACAAAATTAATATTGAACATTGGTCATCTTTAAAAGCATGTTACTCTTTTATTTTAAATGGAACACCCAGTATATTATTCCGATATTCAATGGAGAATTCATGTCTCTTCAAAATACTATTAAGGTTGCCTACCCCTCATTATGTCATCATAAAACTTCCCTTCGTTCTCACTAAGGGTAACCAACAGCTCCTTTTCAATTGAAAATAAAGACAAAGCAGAAAGTCTATCTTGTAACATTGTATTTCTTAAGTAAGATTTTATCCGTTTTAGACAAGAAAAATCCCGCTCGGCTTGAACACTTGTAATCGGGATTGTTAATTTGCCTTTTTATCATTTGTTATAACACTTATCTGGGGAGTAGGTCTGTTTCCCTGTAAGACTCTCGCTTTTCATCCTCCTGTCTTCTGGAAAACGGGGTTTCTAGAATTCTAGAAGGGACATCACAATGTCATGTACATGATTCATTTTAAAGTCTGATTATTACAAAATAAATCACTAAACTCTGAATTACGGCTAGATCACACTACTTGCTACTCACGAAAGCATAAAACAAACCGACCGAATAGACGTGACGTTTAGTAATTCCTCGAAATATCTAAAGTTAATTATTTTGACCAGTATTGTGTGGATGCCAAGAGTTCATATTATTCAAATTTATTCTATACTCTCTTCGATATACGATATTATTTCCATAATTATTGATGGGGTATTCAATTAAGTAAAGTAAGATCAATTAATAGATTAATTTTAATTACAAAGAGCATTATAATATCGCATTATCCAGCCATATCAAGCACGAACTATTTTTGAACTTAACAATCAAATTTGTAAAGAATGGATTTTTTTTCATGAATCTGGCAACAGCGTTGCACTTAAGCGATTTGGCTGTCGCCTCTGCAGCAGCTAATTTCACGCTTTCCCTCCGCTTCCCCGACCCACTGATTTCAATGTGTGACGTTTTAGTTCATTGATAAAAAAAGGTCGGCAGAGGCGGCAAAAATTACGCCTCAGGAACGCAGACCGAAAAGATGCATTGTAGTCCAGTTAAAACAGAAACGATATGGCGCGATCGGTTGGTTTAGACCGGTCGAAAAGTAAACAGCTTGGTATATTTTAATAAAATTATTCAATATTAATATTGCTATAATATAAATATACGATTAGCTGGAAATAAATTTGTGTACTACAAAAGATAGAATTTCGAGGTGAGGCGGCGCCTCAGTTGCCTCACCTGACGGGCCGCCACTGTGTTAAAGACAGTGTTTACAAAACTCGACCAACTATTGTTGACAGCATGAGAGAAATTATTGTAGCTGTTTTTTGAGGGCTTTTCGAGAACTCCACATATGCCTTTTAAAATGAAAAGATCCTTTTGAAAAGACAATCATTTTAAGCAGTTAACAGGAAAGGAAGCATTTTAAGGATTTGATTTCATGTGGCTAATTTTTGTCACATAATTATAAGTTTATATCTAGTTTTAATTCTGTAATAATTAATAATTGTCTCACCTTGTATAACTTTTCGGGTCAAATTTCAATTTGGTTTAAATACAATGGTAACAGGAATTAAATATCCGCCTATGCCAAGGTCAACTAAAAATTTAGGTAGCTGTTATCGAAATTTAAAATTTACTCTTCATTTTCACAAAAGGTGAAATATGTCAAAATCCTTAGATTTTAGGTATATGCTTCTTTAATAAAACTCACCTTTATTTTTTTCCTAGAACCCGAAAATCAATTAATATATAGGGTGTTCCATTAGAAAAAACACAACTTTGATGTGTAACTTTTTTTGGGGACATTCTGTATAATTCTATATATTTTTATAAAATGCTTTCAGTTAACCTACATATGCTGCCAAAATTTCATTTCGATATAAACTACCGTTCTCCTTGGAGCTTCCATAAGTCGAAAGAAAGACGCCACCCTGTATAATATACAGTAGCGATGGGAACTATCGAATGAATTAGACTATCGAATGGTTAATGAATGAATGATTTCAACTATCGAATGGTTTTATTCGAATAAAATCATTCATTCATTTGTATACTAAAGCATATGTGACAACCTCGCCGTGCGACCAAATGGTTATCGTTGCGCCACGACTATCGAATGCTTTTGATAAATGAAAAATGAAATTTAGTATTCGTTTGATTTTTGTATGCGTCAGTGCATTATTAGTTCTTCCAAATTTTTATAACTTCGCCGTATAAATACTGTGCTATTTTTGCGTTTATTAAAATAGTTAAAATACTAAAATAGTAGTTATTTTTTAATTTTATTTATTGACGATTGTGTGCATGTGCAGGTGGTTAAAATTTTTCCGAAAATTTGTATGGTTTTCCGTAGTCCGATCTTTCAATTATTTAATTTTATA
Source organism: Sitophilus oryzae (assembly GCF_002938485.1). NCBI lineage: Eukaryota > Metazoa > Arthropoda > Insecta > Coleoptera > Curculionidae > Sitophilus > Sitophilus oryzae. The sequence goes on along the minus strand of NW_022145880.1, from coordinate 40,001 downwards.
TGGTATATGGTCTATTTTTTAATGGGAAATTTTGAGAAGTAGCAATTTTTAAGAGAGAACTGAGAGATATGAACTTTGAATTAATTTTAAAAATACATATTTGTATTTTAGATGTTTTAATAATATGAATTAGTTGAACTTAATAATCATATTTAAGTAATGTAGTTAAGTAAATGGTTATCGAACTCAAACTATGGGGTAAGAAAATTAAAATGAAAGTTTTACACGTGTCAATTTAAAAAAAAATTAACGATGTTTGTATTTTGTTTATGCTAATTCTCTTACATGTAGTTTTTTGCGAAGAAATATTTCATTTATTTTTTAAAGTAAATGCCAGTAAAAGTAATATAATTAATTAATATAATTTTTAAATAGAGATATAAAGCACCTAATATAAATAATTTTGATTTCTAATTTTTTATTTATATTTTCGTTCCATTACACTGCATGCTTAGAAAATTAATAAATGTTTATATTTCATGATTTTAAAATTTGTTGTTAATATAACAAATTAGTTCTGTAATTATTATTATTTAACAAACCAACGTTGCCAAAAAATTTAAAGACTATATTATTTTTAAATAGGATCTAATATAAATAATTTTGACATCTAATTTGTTGTTTATATTTTGCTACTACTTAAAAAAATATTGATATTAAATCATTTTAAATTTTGTTGTTAATAGGTATAACAAATTATTACTGTTATTATTATTTATTAAACCAGTCTTTGCTTAAAAACATTAAAAATCACTTTCATGTTCTTACATCCAAAATAACAAGTATTATTGCAGTGTAACAACAGAATATTAATAAAAAAAAATGCAGAATATATAGACATACTATCCCTAACTAACTAAAGCCAAACAATAATATTCTTTGCTAATATCAACTAATGCCAAAATATGGCAACAGCGCCCTTCATAATGTATTTTCTGTGTAAATACTAGCACCTCAATAAAAAAAATAATGTGTCCTTATCTATATCTGACTCCGCAAAAAATCAAAGATGCCGGCTTCTTTCATAGCATTGCCACCGACTGCTGTCGGGTTTCTCGGAAAGAAACCTACGTCGCCGGGCGACAACTAAAATTCAGTTAATATTTTATTATAATCGATCCTGACGAATAAATGAATTTCATAAATGAATGAATTGTATAAATGAATGGTTTTTGCTGCCGAATTACTAGAATACAATAGTTCAAGGCAGATGACGGATCTATTCGATAATTTTTATTCGAATAGTTTTCAACGAATGTTTTCTTACTAACTATCGAATTATTCGAATGAATTGCAACTATCGAATGTTTTGATAGTATTCATTCGATAGTTCCCACTACTAATATACAGTATATGCAACCAAAAAACTTTTCTCATCTAATTAAAGAATAAAAACTAAACACATTTATGAGAAATAGCCTTAACTAGACAACAAAGTAAATAAAACAAGGCTTAAAATAACTGGTTCTAAGCTGTTTTTGATGTCATTTGCTTGTTCATCGGTTCAATTAGAAAGCCATTACGGTCTGTGTTTGCCCCGTTAAGTAATTGTCTATAAATTAGTCGGCATCGCCTCAAGTGCAAATAACATTTCGATTCGATTGTTAAATTGAAATTACGAGAAAGGAAAAGACTGACAAAAATTGACTATAGATATTTTATTTGTCATTAGATTGAAACGTATTGATTTAATTTTAATATCTGGCGTACGCATTTCTTAAAATATTTTTTTTAACTTTTCCATTAACTATACTTCAAAATTTGCGAGATATGTCATTTTGGCCTTTGATTATATTCCGTCAAGAGAAATCGTGGTTAGAAATTAAAAGTTGATTGTTTTATAAGCTAAATACCGTATGATCAAAAAAAAACGGCGTCCAGTTGGCTGGGAAATATGTATGAAGGCACCTTGTGTGATATTATCCAAAGAGGACTCCGTATCACTGAGAGATGGTGTAGGACTGTCGGGCTGAGTATCAACTCAGACAAAACCGCGATAGTGCCATTCACCAGAAGGCGAAGTCTGAAAAACTTGAAAAAAATCCAACTAGATGGAATGGAAATACTGCCAACACAGGAAGTTAAATACCTGGGAATAACCCTGGACAGTAAACTCCTGTGGAATAGGCATATTAAGAACACTACCAGCAAAGCCATAAAGGCTCTCATGATATGCAGAAGACTGGCCGGAAATAGATGGGGCTGCTCCCCTAACACTTTGCGCTGGATGTATACCATGATAGTAAGACCCATGATTACTTATGGAGCAGTTGCCTGGTTCACAAAACTAGAGCAACGGACGGCAAGGCTAAACTTGTGCAAAGTCCAGAGACTAGCATGCGTTTGTATCACAGGAGCCATGAAAACCTGTCCAACAGCAGCAATGGAGGTCATTCTAGATCTAACACCACTGCACATTGTCATTGGTAGAGATGCCCATGCGACAATGATTAGAATGGTCACTAACGGAATTAGAACTGGGAGAATTGTCAGATCAGGGGCTTGGAACACCCTCAAAAAGGAAATACCACTCCTGAAACTCCCAGTGGACGATATGCCAAGAACGTACAACTTTGAGAAAATCTCAATGTAGTATTGAACAATAAAAATGATTGGAAGAGCGAAACGCTTGCCCAGCAGTTGAAAGACCATACCATAACTTGGTATACTGATGCTTCCAAGACCAATACGGGAACAGGGATCGGAGTATTTGGGCCGAGAGCTAAATACTCCGAACCAATGGGCACTTACCCTAGTATCCTACAGGCAGAAATCTACGCTATCGAAAGATGCGTACAACTTATCTTAGATAGGAACTATCGGAAACAAGAAATAGCCATCTTGTCTGATAGTCAAGCAGCGTTAAAAGCGATCAACTCAGTCTCAATCAATTCGAAATTGCTCAAAGAATGCATAGAGAAGCTGAATAAATTAGGCAAAGAAAACAAAGTCCTCCTACACTGGGTGCCTGCTCACCAAGGGATAGAAGGCAATGAAAAGCAAATAATCTAGCTAGGAAAGGAGCGAACACTCCAATTAACTGGACCAGAACCGTTCTGCTTTCCAAGTGGTAACCAACTCAAGGCGGAACTCAAGAACTTGGAAGATTCCATCCGCAACCTGGGAATGGAAATCTTGGGTAACACTCGAAGACACTCGAAGAAGTTTCTGAGGGCTTATGATCAAGAAAAATCACAGATCTTTCTGAGTAAGAACAATCTTCGGATTGTCACGGGGTTTTTAACAGGACACTGTCTCCTCAATGGACACCTCAGTAGATTGAAACTAAGAAGAAACGGCGAATGCAGATTCTGTGGGAAAGATGGGGAAACACCAGTACACCTCATCACTGAGTGCGCCGAGACGACAACCATTCGTGCCATGAATTTTGGTACGACTGATATTGGAGATGGAGAACTACCCTCTATAAAACCGTCCCAGATACTGGCTTTTGTCAAAGCCCTGGGACTGTATGATGAGTTATGATTCAAGAAAGGGGGACACAATGGATCTGTAAGGTCGAAGTGATTAACCTCCCTCCCACTCATTCTAAATTCTAAATTCTGGCTGGGAAATAATAATAATAATAATAAATGGTCTTTATTAACAATTAATCAATTACAATAATGTATTAATTAATTACATAGGCGAAGTCTAGCTCACAGAGCCATTCATACTTAACCTAATCAATACATTTATAATATGCATAATAAGAAAAGAAACATAAATTCGAAAATAATGTCCAGATGAAAATAAAAATAAAATGAGCAATAAATGTGGCTCGATTGTATGGACCAATACGTTTTAACAAACACAAAAAATTTAAAAAGTAAACAATTAAACAAAAAATATCACAATAATTATCCTAAGCTTGGGGTCTGTTGTTCCAGCAATAAATCGTTTTTCAGACTTGATTTAAATTTAAATGATGAACATAGAAAAACAAGTTTGAATATCTTTTCTTAAATTATTAAAAATACATACAGAGTTGTAAGTAAACGATTTCCGAAACATGGCCGTTTTGTGATTTGGCATAGTAAGCATTTTTTTGTGTCTTATATTTAAATCATGCATTGAATTTCTAAAATTTAATTTTCTGAAAAGATCAAAAGGAAGTGTAGTATCTACAATATTCTTAACGGAGGTCAATATTCTTAATTTAAATAATTTATTTAGTTTTAGCCATTTGAGTGTCTCAAAAGCTGAGGAAATGTGATCATACTTTCGTTTATTTAGTATCAGACGACAGCAGTTGTTCTGAATCCTCTGTAGTCCATAAGCATCAATTGAACTGAGGCATGGAAAATATACCATACTGCAATATTGCAACTTTGAGAGTACGAGACTTTGACATAACGTTTTTTTCATGTTATATGTCAATATATGCTTCTGTTTTTTTTTCGAACATTTTCGAGCTAACTGAGTAACATGGTTTGAGAATTTAAAACTTTCGTCTATACACAATTCTAAATTTTTAACAGATTCTACATTTTCTATAGGCTGATCATTTATATAAAGTTTTATTTTTGATTTCAAATAAATTCGATACTTTTTGGATCCAAATATTATTGTTTTTGACTTGGTTGGACTTAAACGCAAATTATGATTTCTAGCAAAATCGAGGACTCTCTAAATCTTTGCATTAATGTCTATGACTGTTTGTTCATATCTCTTTACACTTCTCTCTTAAAATGGCTGTATATTTGTGTGTCATCGGCAAAAACATTTTATGAGATGTCTATTACATTTGGCAGATCAATAGTGTAAATCAAAAACAATAATGGGCCCAATACTGAGCCCTGAGGGACACCAGAGGATATACAGAGATTTTCAGAGAATCATTTTCAATGACGATCGATGACATTTCCCATATAAATTTACATATAAACAGACAGCGACCTTCATTTAATAGCCATCGCTGACGCCGTTTTTATTCGATCATACGGTATTAGGCTTTCATGGATACTCTGAATAACGCAAGCTGTTAACTGGGATACTCTATTAATTTTAATTCTGCTTTTAGACATTGTGAATGATCGTAAATTAATAGTATTTTTTATGTTTACAAGATTGGTAAAATGGTATTTTATCGTCGACCGAAAAGATTAATTTCGGAAGACGATAATGCAATTTTATCGTTGTGTATAAAACAATATTTTTTTCCACAGCGAGTTACGTTTTAAAAAATATTCAGAAATTATTATTTCAAGGAATTTATTACGAGTAGAAAAAATAAAAAATATTGTGCTGGGTTGGCGTTGGTTTCTATGTAATTTGACAAATAAATAAAGCTGTCTCTTTAGTTGTCAGTTTTGAGTCAATATTTATTAATTCTCTTTCATGCCGATTGCTGATTGAATTGGAGCCAGAAATGGCTCAAAACGAAATAAGTAAATTACCAACAGATATTCACGCCGAGGCGACAAACGCCATATCCAAACTACTTCCATTTAAATCCCGAATAACTTATGAAAAGGAATACAAAAATTTTCAAAAATGGAAACAATTAAAAAACGTGCGAGAAGAAATAAAGTTTTTAACCTATCCTCGCTGTTAAAGTATCATTTAATCTACCCTTGCGGTTAAAGTACTATTTTATCTACTATTTTTGATAGATATAATGGATATAAGGCAATTTTAACAGTTGCTATGGAAAAAAGTATAAAATGTAATTGAAACCACTAATTTATTCCACTTCCGAGGTTCTGAACGAATCTTTATGCTAAGTATTAGTCTTCCTCTATGGATACAAACTGACGACCGCGAGCTTACGTTATACTTACGAATTTTTAGAATGTATTTCCTAAATTTATTAGATTCTTTTGGCATTATATTTTTCTTGCATTTCCCGTAGGAAACACACGTATCAAATATCTCTATTTTGCCTTCCTCCACCAGAAGAACATATGTTTTTCGCCTCTTTGAAAACCGCACATAACAACAACAATTCCATCCATCTGTTCGGCATTCTAACAGCTCGTATTTGCGACCGGTTCCTATACAAAACGTTCAATCATAATTTTTGATCGAGGTTGACAATTCGTCGAACATTTCTCGACAGAGAGGAAGAGAAATAAAAAAAACCCTAAAATGTTTATCGAACAGGAAAATAACCCAACCAACCATGCATACGAGCAACGTAAAGCTTTTTTCAGTCGTGTAGGTATGTAAAATAACTGTAAAACTGGTTGTGTTATCGATAGGTTTAAAAAAAAAACACTTTTCGAAGTGAATTGTAATAATACCGGCTGCCTGAAATTTGACCTTTTTGTAAATAATGTCTATAGGGTTTTGGTGGTATCAATTTTCTTCTGAAGTATTTTTTGCCTCAATTTTCTAAATAAAATCAGCAAAAAGCAAACGAAAATCAAAACGTGTAACACGTTCATTTAAAAAATATTTCTATTTCTATTCTCGACCTGTCCGAAATAGATTACATTTCCGACACAAGCGAAGAGGAAAAAAAGGCCCGACCATAAACGAATAAATTAACATTAACGGTCATTTTTCCGTTGCGGGGGCTCCGCCCCTTTGCTGTACGGCCCCCGTTTTATCGCAGCTGGAACGAGAGGAAAAACAAGATAAAAAAAGGAGAGAGAAGAAATTAAAAGAGATACACAGACGACGGACGTCTTGGTAACGAAGCGCCGCGACGCGTCGATGCAGTTCAGCCGGCCGCGGCGACGCTAAAATTGGAAAACGCGTCTGCTTAGATTTATAACGCGTTAACGGACACGCCCCCCCGTGAAGAAGAAACGAGGTGAAAAGACAGTTTTTGGATACCACAGAATCCGTTTCTGAATGTTTGTCTTTAAATTAAGTGTAATCCTTTCGAAGATTTGAAATTTCCATATTTGCTAAGACATCAGCTAGTTTAAATGTGATTGGCACACTCCAGCTTACTGCTAATATCCTAAATGACAGGTAGTTTGATCTCTACCTTCTTCTTAAGGTGCTTTACAGATTCCTGCATATTACACATTCCTACATTTATTTCTCTTCAGATTTCTATGCAATTGTAGCGACTGCAATTGATGGCTCAATTGCAGTCGCAGCATCAATTTTCTGGACATTTTCCCCGAAATTTTAAAGAACTTTTTAGTGCCACTTGTTTATTCACCTGAGGCGTCAATAAATAAGCTGAAAACCTGGAGAAAAACCTTTAATGGCCGGTTATCGCCAGCGGTTCTCAAAATGTTTCCATTATTTTTTAAATATTCAAAGTTAAATAACTCGGTTATTTTCAATTTATTTTAAAAATGATAAAGAGAAAATATGTTTTTTTTGACAAGATCTACCACCCCTTATATCAAGGTTGCCAACGTTTAACCCAATTTAATGTTATCCTTATATTGCCTATTATTCAACTTATCCTTATTTATCCTCATATTTTACAACGTGGCACCCGCGCTAACTGAACTTTCAAACTCACTGCTATTGTCCGAAACTGCTAGCATTCCCTAGTAAAAGTTGGTTTCAAAAATAACTGTTGTACTTTTACTGGCGTAGTCTTAGCAAATCAGTGAATGTGAACTTTTACTAGTAATAATTGTTAACAATCACTGATTTCCAACTTTTACTGTAACATATACATACCTTGAAAATTAAAAATAAAATGATTTTTGCTTAAAATTTGAGAATAGCTGGATTTTTTCTGTTTTTTTTTTAGTTTCCCTAAATTTAATAAAACACCTATCTTGCATTTATCAAGATTATGATTTTTATCTGAAAATTAAAAAAAAAATCCAAATTTTTTTCGAAAAATACTTTAATTACTAATTTTAATTTTTTTTCAAGAAAATAGTTCATACTTTTCTTCTTAGGGTCTTGTGGTTATTCTGATTTACCTACTTTACCTATGAATACCATTTTTTTCGTTGTTCATTACTCTTTAACACAAATTTTTAGTCAATTTGACGATTTTTAAAAACCAAAACTAAATTTTTACAATATCCTATTCTTTTCGTCTTACAGTCTTTCTCCAGTGACCTCAGACGTCATTTCCACGTAGACCGGGCCCCATAAACTATAGCCTCGGGGGCCTTATGCATATAGATTCGTTAAATCAGGGGCCTCCTCGTTTACAGGCCTGATCTTCTCCTTTTTTCCTGTTCGAGGAGGTGGGCAAGGGAAAAGGGGGGTTAGAATAAGTTTCGGCGGTGTCGTTTTGAAACATTTATTTATGAGATGGGTAAGAAAGACCGGTAGCTATGCCAGTGGGTCGAGACGTTTTCGAATGCGAAGAAGCTTTTTGACAGTGTGCTTCTGACTGTTAATGAGTTCGCCAATTATTTATATTCATTTTGTACAGTTCCTAATGACATGCTAATATTTAAGGTGGCGATTCTTGGTCCTATTCTAAGAGAAAACTTACATGAATGTATGTCTTAAACATCTTAATTTCTGAGATACAGGTTGGCAAATTTTTCTAAAAAAAACTTTTTTCACAATAACTTGATTTTATTATAGATATCTTTATGAAACTGAATACACGTCTTCTATTCATCAAAATACTTTTTTGGTGTACAAAAATTTTATTTATATCAACCAGTGCCGTCCATACGGGTTTTACATTGAATATTTGGAGAAAAGTAGTACACCACTGACTTTTTTTTTTATAAAATAAAATTATCTTAAAATCTCCATTCATTTCCCAAACATTTTTATTTCTTGATTTTTTCGTCCGCCGCATAGTTTTTGCTCAATGGTTGTCGTCTCGGCGCACTCAGTGATGAGGTGTACTGGTTTCCCCATTTTCCCACAGAATCTGCATCTGCCGTTTCTTCTTAGTTTCAATCTACTGAGGTGTTCATTAAGGACCTGTTAAAAAACCCCGTGATAATCCGAAGATTGTTCTTACTTAAATCCAGGAAGATCTTTGATTCTTCTTGATCGTAAGCCCTCAGAAACTTCTTCTTTTCGAGTGTCTTAGACCGTTGCAAGATTCCCATCCAGGTTGCGGATGGAAGTTCTTGAGTTCCGCCTGAGTTGGTTACCACTTGGAAAGCAGAACGGTTCTGGTCCAGTTAGTGGAGTGTTCGCTCCTTTTTAGCTAGATCATTTGCTTTTTCATTGCCTTCATCCCCTTGGTGAGCAATTTATTCAGCTTCTATGCATTCTTTGACCTTCGAATTTCGAATTGATTGATACTGAATTGATCGCTTTTAATGCTGCTTTGACTATCAGATAAGATGGCTATTTCTTTGTTTCCGAGGTTCCTATCTAAGATAAGTTGTACGCATCTTTCGATAGCGTAGATTTCTGCCTGTAGGATGCTACGGTAGGTGCTCATTGGTTCGGAGTATTCAGTTCTCGACCCAAATACTCCGATCCCTGTTCCTGCATTGGTTTTGAAGCATCAGTATACCAAGTAATGGTATGGTCTTCTTTTTAACTGCTGGGCAAGGATGCTTTCTTCCAACTTTTTATTGTCTATACTACATTGAGATGTTTCAAAGTTGTACGTTCTTGGCATATCATCCACTGGGAGTTAATATCAGTTTAGTTCACCTTGTAATTTTCATATGAAGTTTTTTTCTTAGAATAGGTCCAAGAATCACCTCCTTAAATATTAGCATATCATTAAGGAAACACCCCTGTGCAGTGGCACACACAGTCTCTGTATCTTATGGGATGTTTTTATTATGTGTTATTTAAGCAAAAGTTTGTTCTCCATAGTGCTTAGTTCCTCATCTCCGATATTAGTCATACCAAAGCTTATGGTAGCACAGATTATACAGATTATAAACTTTGTTTTTTATGGTTCCAATTTTCGGAATCGGGCACTAGTTAGGTTACTAGTTTGTGCACATAGCATGTCCACTTGTGGCCTCTAAAATTGTGCACAGCGCCTGACCGGCAGAGTTATTAGAGAGATATCGGAAAACCGAATATAATAATAAGTGAAAAAACACTTAAATGAAAAATAATAAATGCTCGGCACTCTTCGCGTCGTATGCCTAGTGTCACGACCGACCCGTCCAAGCACAACTGCAACTGCGTACTGCCTGACCAGCCGACTAGCCGGCATCGGCAGTGAATCTCTAGTACGAACGCAAATCGGATAAACGTAAATTCGTCCGGCAACTTGCTATGTTACTAGCATAGTATAAGGAAACTAGTAGATTTACCCCTTGTCAAATCCTTTGTTCTTTTTCTGCCACTTTATATGACCTTGTTCTCGCCTCCCGTGACCACTGACGTAGCTGTATAGTTGTGGTCTATTAACTAGGCAAAGTATAGTCGTGGCACTCGTCGTAGTTTCACAGATATGTATTTAGAAAATATGAGTTCAATAAAATAAAATAAAATAAATTGATCATCGACTAAAAAACTTGTTTGAAAACAGAATGTTTTCACATTTCGTGTCGGTAACAATTCTTCTGTATCTGAAAATCTTCTGATGGGAAGAAATGCGGAAAATATATATATAATGACATATTTTTATATTATTATTTATTTAAAAAAAAAAAAAATCTTACAATTTTTTTTGATTTTAAAACAAGTTTAATTTTCTGTAGAGAACTGGATTCTATTTAAAGCACACTGCGGTGTTGCCATTCTATTTCTTATTTACTAAACCTTTGGTTAAAAACATTATATATGAAAAGTGGCAAAAACTAGAGTGAATATAACTTTATTAATACTTATAGCTATGTTTTCTTAAAACAAGGACACCAGAATAAATTCGTGTAGAAAATTTTTTGAGCCGTATGTAGAAGCGTGAGGAGTGTCGTCGTAATATTTAAATGTTGTATCTCGGCTTTTTAAATGCAATATCTAGAATATTATTATTATCATTTTTTTTTTTTTTTTTTTTTTTTTTTATTTAAGTGTTCTTAAATTTTAGGCGTTTTGCAAATATTTTCTGTATTTCATTACATATGGGATTTTCAACGATAAAATATCAGACAAAGATCGTATTAGGTGGCTTTGATAAAATTTACTGTTGAAAGAGCCACATGTAATATAATACTGCGAATATCTGCGAAACCGTTAAAATTTAGAGAGACACTTTAAATAAAAAAAAAATGTTCACTTTTTAATTCTGCATCTGACCGAAAAATAACATACAGATTGTTGCATTTAAAAAAATTGAGATATACCATTTTAAATATACCGATTTTGGTGACGCCATCGCTATAAAAAATACCCTATATAGAATAATGTATATAGAATGATGTAAAATAATTAAAAAAAAAAATAAAAATTAACTTTACCATAACTTTTTTGTGATACCCTGTATATAACAAAATATTTTAGGATACGACCCTTTATAAACCCTGAAACATATGAATAAAACTTTTTTCACATCTTCGACAAGAACGAAGATATTGGACTTCCTCGCAATATGTTCCACCCTGTATATTTACGGTGGTTTAAAGCTGGGTGTGGCACTTTTCTTCCCTCAAATATAAACTCAATGTTTTGTCTATAATATTTTGAATATTGCTATATTACGACCACATATAATCAAAAAAATAAATAAAATAAAAAAAAAAACATAAAAATACAGTCCACTAAATTTATAATAGATTATGCTATTATAAAATTCTTTCATTTAAAAAATATGAATAATTTGGTGAGACTTTAGATGTAACAAAATATTTACTAAAAATTGTTTCAAAACCAATCTATATAAATTATCTCTGTAAATTATTATTGGAATGAAACTTTTATGGCAAATCCTCTGACCAAAGAATATTTTCATGCGCATATTTGAGACAACCCATATCTAAAAACTATTTCTAAGATTTGCCCATATGCTAAAAAATAATAACATTTAATTAATTACATAATATTTCAGCTTCTAAAATAAACTATAACTATCAGCTTGCCGATTACATCCGATGGAAATCTAAAAAACTCAAAGAATAATTTTTTGAATTATTACTACAATTAATAGCAGCACACAGTAAGGCACTCACTTTTTGTCAATCCGTCTTTACGCTGAGACGCAACGCTCGAACCTCGCAGCTCGACGGACGGAATTCAAATGAAACGCTTTGCAAGCTGCCGATATCTTCTGTAAAAACTGGCAGAAATATTTGCGAGAGTGCAACTACTCTTTTCCTTAAACTATATTACTAGTAGCCTGGTCTTCTTCTGTATTTGTACATCGTCCTAATCCTCAAGTACTTAAAATGTTCCTAAACAAATATCGAAAACGTTTAATTTTCCACCTGTAATTAGACTTCCGATTACGTCAAACATCAACGAGAAAACACACACATACCCACTATCGCTATCTCTGCCGGTTTCTAGTGGGAAATTCGCTTTTTATTAATATTTCAACGTGCCAATTAGCATTCCACGTACGATCTAGATTATTTCATAATAATTGCAAATTACTTACCGCTTCTAATTGAACTACTCGGTAGTGGCGAGGTTGTTATACTATTACGATGCGGACGTACAATTATTTTTAAATGACCTGTCAAAAAGTCTCGACGGCCAGGATAAAAAGGCTCTCGCCGACAACACAGGACCGTCTCCAAACGTCTTTTTAAAATCTCGGAAATGGAAGAAATGCGCTGTTATTTTTTTTTCGAAAATTCAATAATAATACCACAAGAGGTTATATTATATTCCGAAATATTTTCAAGCTCATGAATATTTTGAATATTTTTCTATTACATTTAACCATCGTGGTATTGATTAAAAAAATCATACCAAATTGTGTTTTAAAATCATTTTTAAAATTATATTTAACCGACCATACCCACAGGTATGGTAGAAGGCCAAGGTCGGCAAAACTGTTTTTAGTTTCACTCAAAATGAGTTATTTGGGTCATGAATGACCTAAATACAAAATATTTTCTCATGGTGTTCGTCTGTCTGTTCGTCCGACTGTCCGTCTGTAACACCTTCAAATAACTCAAAACCGCTAAACCGATTATATAGTTCAGAACGAATAACTTTGACTTTGAAAGTTCGCGCGGGCTTTTCTAGTGCTAATTTTATTAAGTTAGCAACTTGCGGCCACACTGACGTAACGTTAGCAACAGTTTAAAAACAATGTACACAAACACCACAAACTTAATCCAAGAGAACACTGTAAACGCTATAAAATCAAGAAAATACAATTAGTTAGGTCCATAAATTGGGGAAAACGTAAGATAAACACTAGAAACACTAAGAAAAGCACTATTTTCACGGAAAATAACTGCAAGATGCGGCATTAACCTTCAATACGTGTCATATTTAGAAATGTCAAAAGTTCATGACATTTTACTTTTGACAATAATTATGACATTTCGTGTTGATTTTTGCAAAAAGAGGAAGAACTATCACTTATTTTATTATTTTCCTTTCTATTTCACGAAAGTAAAAAGAGTGACCAATCTGATTCATTCAGGCACTTAATTTAAAGAAAATCAGTAACTTTTTTGATAGAGGGATTTTATATTTGCCATATTAGTAAAAAATAACGGTCAAAAATTCAAAGTTATTCATTTTATAGACCTGGCCATTAGTTTTGTGGGGGTGGGGTTGGTAAGGGGGTAAGGGAGGAGGTTGTATTTTTAAAAAATCGTTACTTCAAAATTACAGTAGTTAGCGAAACGCGATTTCCAATTTAAGATTAGGAATAATATTTGCAACAAAAATTGTAATAACATCAAAATAACACCATAATAATAAAAAAAAATCCTTTACTTTGAAACCAAAAGAACTGCCTACCAACTTTTATCAACATATTTAGTATGGGTTATACGTGCCTCCCGGCGCCAATTTTTTGATTTTGACTGTGGCTATTTTTTCCTTTGGCAAAACACCGGCAAAGCACAGAAAGTTTGGTTGTATACACACATTGGTCGCATGTTTTCTTCTATAGGTAAAGTGGTATTCTAGATTTGAATATGATTGAGTTTCTTCCATATTACGTACTCCATGCTAACTTAATTTTTCTGTAGGTTTTGGTAGTAGAGATCCCAAGCTGTGTACTAGTTGTAACAAATATGTTCTTCTATTATCTCCAGTCTTGTATTAATATGTCGCAGGTGTATCCAATAACTCCTATCCAACAAAGGGCCTATCTGTTTTCAGTCGCTTTGTAAAATGCCTAATGAAGACTATAGTTAGATTGCACAAAACATCTTAAGTGGGATTGGATAACTAACGTAAATTTATCCTAACGACATTTCTGAACTTCTTTCAAAATTTGGAAATAATGACAAAAAAAGTGATAATTCTGTCAAATACAGTATGGTTGTGGATTATTGTTATAAACATCTAAATTTATTTATTCAAAAAGGAAGCAAAGTTCCACAAAGAAGCAGCCCTGTACACAGAATCGAATTACAAAGTATAATAATTAAATGATATATTAATATTAAGGTTTTAATATTTTGTATTTAAAATTATGTTATTTATAATTAAAATTTATGAAATAGGATTCAAGTTGTTTTCAAACATAATAAAATTTTGACATAAATAATTATTGTTTTGTATAGGAAAAATATGGGTATTTTATTAAAGCGTAAATAATTCAATATGCTTATGCTCATAGCTAACTAAACTTTGATCATTTTTTAATCTGCCTGGCCACAATTTGACAAAACGACTGAAAACAGACAGTCTTTTTGCAGAAATGTGGCGAAAATATCATCATTGTTTAATATGCCTAATTCTGATTAGGCTTTTTGCAAAGTGATCGAAAATAGATAGATTTTTGTAAAAAATCCTTCTTTTGTGTAAAAGCCGGATTATTCTATATGCCTACGACATACAATATACCATTATAAAGAGTGTACTAGAAATAAGTGCAAGAATTTTAAGGTGGTAGATCTCGATAAAAAAACATATTTTCTCTTTATCGTTTTTCTAAATAAGTCCAAAATAACGGAGATAGTTTAACTTTGAAAATTTTCAAAAAATGATTTTTTTGCTAAAAAAATTTTTGAGAACCACTAAATTTTTTTCTGATTTTCTTTCTTGAAATTTAATCTATCTACCAAGTTATTGTTTACATATTATCAAGAAATTATTTTGTTTAAATAAAACTAAAAATTTCCAAAAATTTTCAAAAATTCCGAATTTTCAAAAAAATTTTGCGAAAAAACTCATAGGCGTGTTTCTGGGGTTGAATTATACTACCAGTTAAAATATTTGTAATTTTTTCTGGGACATCCTATATATCAAATATATATGTTTGGGTAACTTGATTAACAATTTACTCTCGAACAACTTACTAAACACTTACCTAAACCAAAGTTTACAGAATAAAATATATGTTCGGTCACTTAGCATCGGCACTTTGAAAAACGCGTATCAAAAGCCAGAAGCCGCCTCGTCCGATACGCCGGACTTCGATGAAAACAGAAGTGGAAGCCGGGGTAAATAGACGCCGCATTTTTACCGATAGCAATGTGCGACAAGGTGCAGGGGAACGTGGGGTATTTCAAAATACCTAATAGTAAATCTACAAAAGAAAAAATATACTATCAGTTTATTGGTGTATTACATATATAAATATTTAGACATGGCAAGATAAAAAAGATATAGCAAAAATAAAAATAAATTTTAAAAACAACACAAAAAATAAAGCTACACAATATCAACAGTAAATAATGTAAAAGTATATTACGTAACGAGTGTTTTGGAAAAAAAAATATTACGCACGAGTGCAGTATTCCATGGGTGCGTAATATGGGTTTCCAACACGAATTACGTACACTATAAAATTCAAAGCTGAAACTATTAAATGTCAACAACTTTGATGTTTATCCTCGGTATTTTTTTACGTTATTCGATAGAAAATGATACTCTGAGTAGAAAGACATATCATATGTTAGCTTTTAACAGTTTCACATATGATTTATTTGAAAGTGTAACACGCGGTTTATAACGACAATTTGACTCGAAATGTGTGTGGCATGAAATTATTCGTAAAAAATACTTTTCCTTAAATATGTCAATGAGCCACGCCTAGCATTTGAAAATAAGATTTTGAGTTGCAATTCCATTTGGGCATCTTTTACCGGCTAAGACAAGACATGGAAAAACATTAGAATGATCAAATCTATTTTTCCCGGGACTCCTTGATTAAAGTTTTGTTTTTAAAAGAGCTATGACACTCAATATTAAAATTTTAAAAGATTTTTTAAGCTAGAATGCTAAAGTTGACATATAATATGTCATTCTATTCAGAGTGTTAGCTTCTTTATCGAATAAAGTAGAAATGTCGAGGTTGTCAAAGTTGTAGTCATTTCGGTGAAACTGAAGTGACCGAAAAAATTGAAAACGTTAATCAATCCCAATTTAGGTCGTATACTAACACACCAAATCAGTTTTTTTTATCTGAAAAAATAAAAGAGACACACCCAGTATATGATTTCGTGTAAAAAATAAAGTGTTCTTGAATAATTCTAATTAGATATTTTAAATAATTTTTTCCAGTGGCGAAAAACTCAATATTATTTTTAAGAAATAATAAAAAATAATTATGCTTTTTTTATAATAAACTAATAAAAATAATTAACTAAGGCTAATGTGATCAGTAATATTTTGCAATGAAAATTAAATAATCACTTGAAAATAATTCCATATGCATGCGAGACCACCCTGTAATAACGCCAAAATCAGAGTAATACGCCGAACGTGATCCGCCGTGTATGCTGGGTCCCAAGTCCACACACCAGTAATAATACACTGGGAAACACGTGCGTGACGCGGCTTTTGATACCTGCCGCCGCGCCGGCACAAGTGACGGAACTTATATTTTTATTCTGTAAACTTTGCCTAAACTCGACTTCCTCTTCGAATACCAAACCCCATTAAGCGCTTGTAGCTTGTAGGTACGTTTCCTATAAATTCCCACAAAACGACCAGAGCCACCCTGACGCCGGGGTCATTAATAATGTCGAAACGTTGTCCGCTTCATAAACGGCCATTAATCGTTCGCCGGTTGTTATTTTTCTCTTTTTTTCCTCTCGTCCGACAAAGAACCAGAATAAACACGAATTTTACGGTCAGATTACGGCGAACGAGGTCGAATTTGACACGACGACAATGGTTAGCAACGTTGCCACGCTGTCAGCATGCGATTTAGGGAAAATTCTCGACAACGTTTAAACGAATGAGTTTTATGACATAAGGGCTTAAATAATTTTATTTTGTGAGAGGGAATGTTTAGTTTCTGTCTACACGAATTTTTATGGCAAATTATGACAACCAGTGTCGAATTTGACAGGACGACAATGTGCGCGACGTTGCCACGTTGCAGAAAAGTATGTGATTTAGGGAAAATTATCTCGAAAAGGTTTAAACGGAAGAGTTCTGGTATTCCGAAGAGTTTTTTATGACATATATGTTCTAAAAAATCATAATTTTATTTTGTGCAAGAAGGAATGTTTGCATTTATTATGATCAATATACAGGGGTCTCCTAAATACTTAAATGCAAAAATGCAAATACATTCATACATAGGGTCAAGAAAATTGACTATTGTCATGTCACTGATTTTGTTAAAACTGCTACCATTTACTAATTAAAAGGAGTAGAATAAGAAAATATAAGCCATTAAGGACTTACGAGAACAGTAATGTGGACGTTTTGAGCGTAATCAAAAATGGCTCGAAAAAACAAGGGTTCAAAATTTGATTTTCTTAAAAATCAAGACATATAAGTCATCAATGGTGTATACACTCTTAATCTGCAGAAAAATTTCCCTACAAATGCTGATACTTCCACAATATTGGGACTTTGTTTACAATTTTTGTAAGATTTTGAAATAATAGCTAAATTTAAGCATTTTTCGACTTTTTTTCTCCATACATAGTCATGAAAATTCGCGAGTTTAACTGCGCAGTAAAAACTGCTGCTATTTACTAATTAAAAATATTTTTTGAATAATAAAATATGTTTTCATTATGGGAACTGAGAACAGTAATGGATGTAAAAGACATTTTAACCATCATCAAAAACAGCTCAAAAACAAGGGTTCGAAAAACTCATTTTCTCCAAAAAAACCAAGCTGTCTGTCTAATCATCAAATAGTCTTAATCTTCATAAAATTTCCTACAATGTTGATAGTTTCCCAATTTTGGGACTATTGTTTATTATTTTTCTAAGATTTTTGAAAATGTGTAAAAATAGCCAGAAATGGGCATTTTTTCGACTTTTTTTCCATACATATAGTTATGAAAATTAAGATTTTGGTTATGTCACCGATTTTATTAAAACTGCTGTTATTTACTAATTAATTAAAGACGTAGAATAAGAAAATAGGTCATTGTAATCTTATGAGAACAGTAATGGATGTAGGTGACGTTTTAACCATCATCAAAAAGAGTTCAAAATCAATTTTCAAAACCAAACTACCTAAGCCCCCCTTCAAAGGTTTTCATTTAAGCTTCAAATTCATACTTACTATTTTTCTAAGCACATTTGAAAATACGTAAAAAGAAGCCAAAGATGAGCATTTATACGTCTTTTTTTCCATATCTATACATAAATCATAAATCTACTTGGTTATTTCCGAATTTAGTTAAAAAATAGTAAACAGAAAAAATATATTTCCTTTGTCCAGAACTCCTCCTTAAAATACCTACTTTAAGCAATATATTCATGATTGTTCGAAATTTACTATAAAAATATCTGACAGATAAAACGCATATAAAAACTTAATAAATAAAATAAATAGCACAAACAAATTTAAACAAAAAATAATTATTAATAACATATCACGTATAATTCAAGAGACTTAACGTTAAAACTAATTATACCGATACCATTTGTTCAGTATAAACCAATAAAATAATCCAAAAAGAAACTAAGAATAAAAATTAAAAACAAGTAAGTAATAAAGAAATATTTTTACTCACCAGACTGTAGCAGTAACTAATGTAATCTTTTACTCCTGCAAAAAAAAAGGAATAATTAATCACATATTAACTAGGTATAATTTACGGTTACTTATTTTCTAATCAGTTATAGAACTAATTACTACAAGTAGTAATTTATTCGGTATAAATCAATAAAAATATTCTACAAATTAATAACTTTTATCTTTATAAAATAGATTAAACTGACAGCTGGCGTACAAGCATAATTAATTCTAGATTATACTTTCAATATCTGAAATAATATCTACTTTGTAGTTTCTATACATTAAGAGAAAGGATTTTAGTTTTAAGAAGGTTTTCTATAATTTGATACCTAGGTATACTCTAGTTCTACATCGTTAGAGGCTTTCACTTCCTCTAGGGCTACATCTAATCTTCTCTGGTACAACCATTTAATACTGGCATCGTGTAGTAAATGAAGCTTGCACTTAATACGCTCAGATTCTTCAATTTCCAGTTCTTGTGATGTTGTGTATTCTATACTTTTGGCTCTGCTCTGGAAAGGTACTACTAATTCTGCAACGACCAGACGGTGGTCGGATCCATAATTTGCTCCTCTCTTAACTCTGCAGTCTTTGAATTTGAGTTTCGATATTTGTTTAGCAATCATATAATCAATTATAGATTTTGTTGCAGAGAGGGCCTTTCTCGGGTATATCGATGAATTAATTTGTGTGGGAGAAGCCGTTAAGTATACGTAGACCATTCAGTTCGCAAAAGTCAATTAACCTCTCTCCAAAATCATTAAGGACGTCCTCACCGTGTTTTCCAACCACTTTACTTTACTTTACTTTACCTACGCGTTCTTTATATTAACGAAAATCTTACATTAATTTAATAACCAGATTTCCATTATATTGATGAAATTAGATTCATACTATTAATAAATCAGGCACCGATCTATGATTAACAAATCATTAATATAATGAAAAAAACCATTGTCCCAATGAAAGAACAGTTAATAATCATTGTTCATTAATATTATGAACAATTTTTCAGTGTACAGGCTAAATGGCATGTAGCGCTTGACTTGTAAAATTATCATCGATTGTCATTCTCTTTGACGTATTTTTCCATGTTTTAAAAAACCAAAAATACACAATTTTATTTCTTTCCTGCGTTATGTTTACATCAAAATGCGAAAAAACTGTTTAAATATCTTACAACCTCGTATTAGCCGACAATTAACTTTTATCATCCTGCCTGCATTCTTTACAGCAATTAAAACGATCTTGACAGCTCGTCACGTTCAAACTGACAGCCGCACACCGACATAAACGCAACACAACTTTCATTTGCATTAATACTACGAGGCTCGTAATTTAGAAACGCATTATTCATATTTAACCAACAATTTTCATCATTTCCATTTGAAAAAACTGTTGCGACTTGAATAATAAGTCGTCCTAGTTAACATTAAAACGACTGAAGGGAAAAAATGCAAAAAAGGCGTCACGAATCTAGTTATTAAGAGTCTATTTCACTAGTCTGAAAAAGTAGCAAAATAAGCGTTCGGCATTTAACGTTTTTATGTAAAACTGGCAAAGAGTAAAGAATGGTTTCAAAAGCGGAAGATCATGTACAGATAATATCTTTGCATTAAAACAGATCATCGAGAAGAAATCTGCAATGAACTAGGAAGTTCATATAACATTCATCGATCTACAAAAAGCATATGACACAGTGCAGCAAAAATTATGTGAAGTATTGCACGAATCAAAAATTAACGCAGCTCTGATAAAAGCTGTATAAAATCTTTACCATGGAGAAAAATCACAAATAAAAACGGTCAACGGTCTCTCAGAGGAAATTTCTATCACTAAAGGGCTCCGCCAGGGTTGCTGTATATCCCCAACACTATTTAAAATTTATATTGCCAAGGCCTTACATCTATGGAAAAGAAAATGTAACGGAATGGGTACAGAACTAAATGACATATGCCTATACACCTTGCAATTTGCAGACGACCAGGCCATAATTGCAAACGACAAAAATGACATGGAATATATGGTGCGGAAAATAATTGGAGAATATGCTAAATGGGGTCTCACAGTAAATACAGAAAAAACAAAATACCTTTCAATTGGAGCTAATACAGAAAATCTTATTTTTAGACAATAATATGGAAATTAGGGCATGTGAAGATTACAAGTACCTGGGATCGATATTTACAGGAGATGGAACGGACGATAGAGAAATAATCAACAGAGTATACAGGCACGAAGAGTTATCAGATGCATAAATGACATTCTATGGAGCACTATAATTATAAAAACAGGAAATATAATATATACAAGACACTAGTTAAAAGCATATTACTCTATGAATGTGAAGCTGTGGCGACTCACTGACAGAAAGGAATAAAATTAGAGACAACAGGAAATGGACGCGATTAGAGAGCAATGAGAATTTCACGGAGGATAAGATCAGAAATGAAGACATTAGACAACAGATGGGAATAGAGGGAATAATAGTAAATGATATAGAACAAAAACAATTAATATGGTACGGCCACGTTCAGAGAATGCACAATGAAAGGATTCCAAAACAAGTCATTCATTGGATACCACCTGGTAAACGAAAGAGAGGACGTCCCGTATATATATATATATATATATATATATATATATATATATATATATATATATATATATATATATATATTATATATATATATATATATATATATATATATATATATATATATATATATATATATATATATATATATATATATATATATATATATATATATATATATATATATATATATATATACATATATATATGGAATATATAGAACTGGCTAAATTATTTTTTTAAATAAAGAATGAAATTAAAGATAAAGGATTATACTATATCCGTATTGTAACACATTTTTTTTATTTTTAACTTCTTTATTTTAAGATTTTCATGGTCAAACATCAACAAAATATTCCTTATGTTTGTACTAGGGAATCCAAGTCCCGGGACCAAAAATGCTTTCCGGACTTCGGGACCAAATATGAGGTCCCGGGGCAAGTCCCGGGAATCCCGAAACTGGTCCCGAAACTAAAATACACAATATGCTTATCTAATATTGATTAGATCCGTCTTGAGAAAATATAAGAAATTAAATTAATTTAACTGAGAACTCAGGTTTATTTATATTGCTAAATAGTTAACCAACAAAAATCAAAACAAAAAAAAAAAAACAGACAGAATATATAAAACTATAAAAAAACTATATAAACTAAAAAATAAAAGGTATATAACGAGACACATCACTTTTGTCCAAAGTAAGACTTCAGTGCCACGAGAGCATTTAAGGATTTATCATCTAATATTGAACGAAGCTTACTGCAAAATCCACCGGCAACTGAAAAAACTCTCTCCGATTGGACGCTGGTGGGTGGAATGGTCAGTAAATGCTCATAACATAGCTGCAAATATTGTCCTCGACAACCGCCATCCTCAAAAAAGACCATTTCTCGTTTTATAACTTTTGATAATCGATCTGGTTTTGCAGCTAATGACGTTTGTATGATTGCTCTTGTACTTGTTGAGGCAGTAGCAGATATTGCACTTTTAGTAAATCCGTCTAACCTTTTTGCCAATGGAACTTTCTCAACCTGATTACGATTTCTGTTTCTTATCTCCGCCAGCGAAACTTCGTCTTCATCTGAAACAGCTTCTTGCTCTTGCACTTTGGATTGTGATAATCTTTGCACCAATTTGTCAATGAATTTTAAGATTTCGTTGGTATCTGGCTTAGACTGATTAAAATCTAAAGGATTGCTTAAACTTTCTATATATTTTAGTGGATTACAGAGATAACTAAGCACGCTGGAGGCAAGGGTTCTTCGCTCATTTATTCGTTGCTTCAATGCTTCCTGTAAGTTTTGGCTTAAAGGCGCATTGATTTTTGAAAGTTCTTCGAATATAAACTTAAAGCTAGCATCAGCAGTGTAGAGATTTGCTTCATAACTACATAGTGTCATCACAGCTAGCCTTATAGGTTTTAGGCACAACAATTCCGTCCAGAATTTCAAAATCGTAGTCACTGAAATTTACTGATATGGAGAGATCAATCATAGCGCTTTTTATTGCAATCTTTTTAGAAAAACAAACCTCTAGCATTCCATCAGGCTAACGGGTTTTACAATCTAAAATAAGATTTAATTCTCGGTTGTATCTTCCGTGCACGTATATCTGTAAAACAGTGTTTTTCAATGGAGAGCGTCGAAATAACTTTACGATTTTTCGGACTTTGTCGACTAATTCGTTTATGTTGTAGCTGTCAGTTAGGTCGTAAATGATCTCTTCATCCACAGTTTCATCGTCGTCGTCGCTATAATTATCATCACTTGACAGGTCTTCAATGATTTTCTGATGGTTTCTTTTACAATACATTACTTCAACAACTGCAAAGTATAATAAGAATTTAGGGGTTTCGGGACCAAGTTGAGGTCCCGTGACCATCATTGAGTCCCGGAACCACTTTTTTATGCTGGGTCGGGACTGGACTGGACTAATTTTCTCGAAAATAAAGACATAATTTAAAAATTCGTTACAATACGGAAATAGATTGAAAATTTTGTGATTGCAGGGATAGCCACAATTTATATAGTTTTGTAACAAATTGCTATTCCCCCATGACAAATGCTGAAGCTCCTCAAACCTTAATCAAGCCTTAATCCAAAGCACGTGTGTTTGGAATTTTGGGTATGGCTTAACGGTACAGGATCCAGTTGTCAAAAATAGTAATTAGGAAACGTCAATTTGAATTAATTGTTTCAGTAGCGTATCTGACATTTTATTGTATGTAATTATTATAACTTATCTATTTTTATTACAAATATATTTTAACAGTTATTATTGTATTTAATTTTTTAAATTATTTTCTTTTTTAGACAGAGTTTACCTAAATTGCTTTTTATTTCTATCAGTCGGAAGTTAATTCATAAAATGTCCAAACACAAGAAACTTTAATTAGGTTGTAAGAGAATTAATAGCTCTAATTTAGTTATTATCATATTTATAGACCGTATCGGCACCAGGGCATAGAGAAAAAATTAATGCATATTAAAAACGATGTAATGGCTAATAGGTTTTATTATATATAGGTTTAGTTTTTTGTCTCTATGCCTCCACCCAAGTGATTTAGTAGATCAATATCGAGATAAAGGCGCCGAAGAGCGGATATAGAGGTTAATAATAGAGCCCCTGAATAATGTTCTATATTTTTGGTTCCTGACCATTAGTTTAGAGGTGTTTTTTACTAATCTGCGTATCTGGTAATTGTCTATAATGTCATAAAAAAATAGTAAATTTATAATAGAATATCTTGGTACATTAGGTGTATCAGTAAAATTGATACAGATTAAATTTAGTTAGGTATTCTAACTCATCTATAATTGTTATGTTTTTAATAATCTAATGTAATTAGATTTTAAAATAATTAAAAAAATACTAATAATAATAAACATCATAAAAACACTATAATCTGGAATATTGAATCTATACATTATTCAAAACCATCAGCAAGCTACTTCATATCATTTTTTCTTAACCTACCAACTTTACCACACGTTTCCATATAATTCACCAGCAAAACATCACGCATTCACGTCTGACACGCACTATCACGTCATGTTTTAATTCCACCATTATTTTAATGCTACAATTACGCCACAAAGGCAAAAAAAAACAAACACAAGCGAAGTAAACTAGATAAGCAGAGAGTAAAACGCATCCATTTTGCATTTATTTGACGAAGGAGTGCTTAAGATCATTGGAAAAAAATTGACATTAATTTGCATGTGTCGAGCCACGCAAAGTCTAGCACGCTGCATGTCAAAATGCCAGTCATTCCGATAATTTACATGAGTAAACTGTAAATATAGAAGAGAAATAACGAAGAAAATAAAATGGTTTTACTATGCGGGATGTACAAGAATAACGTACTATATAATGATATTACAAATTGATTGAGAGAATGGTAAAATTATTTCAATTATTTTCTGAAATAAAAAAAAACATTTTTGTAATAGATATAGTTCCTTGTGATGTAGATAAGCTTATATCGGCTTGGTTACGCTAACCATAAATAGAGGGACATCATTATTAGCGGGAATTAGAATACCATAATTCCCTCTACCTTTTATAGGTAACAACCATGAAACACCATAGAGATTTTGAGTAATAATATAAATTGAAAATGGACACTCATCTAACTATTCGAATAATTTTTCTATCATTAATGTCACATAATAAATTTACAAGGGAACAGTCTCATCAACAT
The DNA here is from genome assembly GCF_002938485.1 of Sitophilus oryzae. Lineage (NCBI taxonomy): Eukaryota > Metazoa > Arthropoda > Insecta > Coleoptera > Curculionidae > Sitophilus > Sitophilus oryzae. The sequence goes on along the minus strand of NW_022145880.1, from coordinate 14,873 downwards.
CCCCTGCTACAGTGTTTTTCTGTCCCAGCCACTTAAGGTTTTATATTCTTTCTATTAAATGGATTCGCTTTTAAGTGGAAATAACGCTTGTCGTGCTTCTTCAGCTTTTTAATATTTCCTCCATTTTAATGGAAACGTACTCCAACGTATACCGAATTCGTGCGAAAGGCGTTATTTTTTTGCCAAAAAAAATGATTGAACTCGATTGACAATTCTCTGTAAAATTGTATGAATTTTGATATTACACTAATATGCTAATCTAAAATTTAGAGTAGGGAGAGTCGGATAATCGTGCGCAGCGTCTAATTGTGCGCATCCCTTTACTTTCGCAACCAGCTATGATAATTTTAAAACAGTCATTCAGGCGCCATCTCTTAGCACACCGATATACTACTACATGTGTGTTTGGTAGATGGCGTCGTTTTACTTTACCAGAACCGCTGCTTTCTTGTTTACCTTTGCAGTGCTCTAATAACTGTCATCAATAAAAATAAGCCGTAAGTATTTTAATTTTTAGATTTTTAAAACTGTGTATAGCAGTAAATAGCTTAATGTGTGCCATTGACGCTGACATATGTAGTTTAGCCAAAAATTGTTTTTATATTTTAACAAATTTAGAAAAAAAATCTGTCACTGTCGGTTAATTGGGCGCAGTGCGCACGATTAGCCGCAAGTGCTACCTGAATTAACCATCATGTATTTAAATTGTTTCACAGTGTGTTTTATACAATCGATTATAATAAAAAATTTTGCAGATGCCGAAATATGAACGTAAAACAACGAAGGCGCAATGGGATTCAGAAACCATGATTCAGGCTATCAAGTTTATTGAAAATAGAGGATCAATACGTCAGGCTGGTAAGAGGTTCAATATTCCAGAGTCTTCGATACGAAAAAGGAAGAAAGAGTATGAAAATGGTCGAGATGTTGTAGCACCACATATTGGCAGGAATTGTGTCTTTTCACCCGACCAAGAAAAGGCCTTAAAAGAGCATGTTCTGAAATTAGCTAAACTTTATCATGGAATGACTAAGGTCCAACTTAGAAAATTAGCATTTTCCTTTGCGGAAGCAAGCCAAGTAAAACACACTTTTAAGGCTGAATTAAAAATGGCAGGAAAAGACTGGTATTATGGATTTCTGAAGAGAAATCCAGAAATATCACTAAGAAAACCGGAACCCACTAGTATCAATCGAATTGCTGCTTTCAACAAAGATCAGGTCACAACATTATTTCAAAACCTTAAAAATTATACGACAAATTCCAATTTAAGTCAGATGCCATATATAACGTCGATGAGACCGGGATTTCTACGGTACAGAAGCCATGCAAAAGACTCGAGCCTAAGGGAGTTAAGCAATTTGGTGCCAAGACATCTGGGGAAAGAGGAAAAACAGTCACTGTTATCTGCTGTTTTAATGCGTCTGGAACATGCTATGTGCCACCGATGTTCATATTTCCCCGAATCAAAATGACAAAACCTAAGCAAGCTTAAACGGACCTCCTAATGCAGCTTTTTGTTGTTCAAAAAGTGGTTGGAGTAATGAAGAGCTTTTCTACAAGTGGCTAGAACACTTTAGGAAAACCGTAAAACCATCAAATGAAGAACCAATTTTATTGCTTCTAGATAATCATTCCAGTCATATTTCTTTACAAATTTTTACTGTGTAAACAAAATGGCGTTATTCTGCTAACGATACCTCCACACACTTCCCATAGACTTCAACTAGTGGACGTAAGTTTTTATGGTCCCTTAAAATCATCGTTTAACAGGCAATGTGACTATCACCTAACATCGACTGAAAGAATTACCCAGTATGATTTAGCTGAAATATTTAACAAAGCCTATACTGTTGTTGCTACAATGGACAAGGCGCAATCAGGCTTTAGGGCAACTGGAATATGGCCTTATCAACCAGATAAATTCTCCGATGAAGATTTTTTACCAGCCACATACCAACTTCCAGTTGTAATTGACGATGAATTACCCTCCACTTCGACCTCTTTCCAAACCCAAGATATAAGAGCACCTCTTGAAATAGGCTATCCAAATGGCCACTATACTAAAAAAATGATTTAAACGACCTGCCCACTGTTAAAGATACTGATGCAGCCGTCCCCAGTACATCTACCTTTCTAGAACAGTTGAGTCCCCTACCAAAACCAAAATCAGTTAAACAACAAAGTCGCGCTAAACAGAAATCAGAGATTTTAACAGACACACCAAATAGAGAAAATTGGAAACTGCTGCAGAGAAAGGCAATAAGACAAAAAGAAATTAGATGAAAAACAAGAAAAAAGTAAAAAAAGGCCTTAAATATACTGAAAAGAAAAAAAAGGGAACAAAAAGAGAGGTCTTTGAAGAAAGTAGTGATTCTGACATTTCAGAGACTGAGCTTTGTAACGATGATGAGTTAGAAGATCTTGAATCGGATGACAATGAGAGATGTGTTACTTGCGGGGAAGGCAGTATAAAAAACGAGATGTGGTTTAAATGTTCGATCTGCAAAAGATGGGCACACGCCCTGTGCACCGAAATC